>NC_083845.1:9068808-9113808 GCF_015708825.2 Lethenteron reissneri
GGTGCAGGGCGGGTGGCGGCGGGTGGCAGGGCGGGTGGCAGGGCGGGTGGCAGGGTGGGTGGCAGGGCGGGTGGCAGGGTGGCAGGGCGGTGGGGGCGTGGCAGGGGGTGGCAGGGCGGGTGGCAGGGCGGGTGGCAGGGCTGGTGGCAGGGCGGGTGGCAGGGCGGGTGGGAGGGTGGGTGGGAGGGCGGTTGGCAGGGCGGGTGGCAGGCGGTTGGCAGGGGGGTGGCAGGGCTGGTGGCAGGGCAGGTGGCAGGGCTGGTGGCAGGGCGGGTGGCAGGGGGGTGGGAGGGTGGTGGGGAGGGCGGTTGGCAGGGCGGGTGGCAGGGCGGGTGGCAGGGCGGGTGGCAGGGCTGGTGGCAGGGCGGTTGGCAGGGGGGTGGCAGGGCTGGTGGCAGGGCTGGTGGCAGGGCTGGTGGCAGGGCGGGTGGCAGGGTGGGTGGGAGGGTGGTGGGAGGGGGGTGGCAGGGCGGTGGCAGGGTGTGCAGTATGGGTGGCAGGCTGGTGGCAGGGTTGGTGGCAGGGCTGGTGGCAGGGCTGGTGGCAGGGTTGGTGGCAGGGCTGGTGGCAGGGTTGGTGGCAGGGCTGGTGGCAGGGCGGGTGGCAGTATGACGATCACGCTCGCAGCAAGGAGGAGCCATGGGGTACGATGCCCGGTGTGGGTGCCCTCTCCGAGTGGAGTTTGAACGCTCTCGCCCAGTTCTGATAGAGCAGCGTTCTTCACTCATTTTCAGAAGGGGGGCTCAACACTGCGCCTCCGATTAACACTGCCCATAGACTCAACACTACCCATAGACTCAACACTGCCCATAGACTCAACACTGCCCACAGACTCAGCACTGCGCTTCCGATTAACACGGCTGGTTACGTACGGTGCGAAAGAAGTTCAACGTACATACATACAAGCCGGGTGCGACTTCATGAAAAGGGAAGGATTTCTCCGTCTCTACTTTTTCATATCTTCTTACCGGGAACGCTCTCAATTGCCATCTATCCCCCCACGCTGCCACATTCCCTGATGAATGAGGATTCAGGATTGGGTCTCGCTAGGACTTGGGAATGACAGGTACTGTCAGTTCTAGATTTGAAGCTTTCTGTGACTGCAAGGATTCATACCTCGTAGGTTTTTTTCGGTAAAAAAAACGATAGAATAATAATAAATGAAAATAACTAAATTACATCACGACGTTTCGGAGGCAACGCAAGCTTCCTTCATCAGTTATTTTGCTGTGCATTTTTTTTTGTTACACCTGATGAAGGAAGCTTGTGTACCCCCGAAACGCCGTGTTTTAATTGAGTTATTTTTCGTTTATTACTATTCTATCTTTCGATTTTAAAGCTCTCGTGACTGCAGGGATTCATCTTCTGGTCTCTTTCGGTAAAGTCACTTCTACGTGACTTTACCGGGAAAGAACCAAGAAGATACTATTTCTATAATCATTTTCTTACCTACGTGACTTTACCCCAATAACACCTAAGAGCAGGCACCGTCAGGTCTGCTGCTGGCCTCGTGGAAGGCCGAGAGTTGTTCGCGCAGCACGGCAAGTGGATTATTGCATCCGTCCGTGCGGAGCTGCGAGTGGTCACCCCATCCTATGCGCGAGTTGTCAACACCGCGAGACGCCTCTCTGGATCCTGACCAGGAGGATTTGGTGGTGGCGGCGGCAGCGGCGGCGGCGGTGGCCGCCGCCGGCGGCGGAGACGGCGGCGCTACCGGCGGTGGCAGCGGTGGCGCTACCAGCGTAGGGCTACGGGCGGCGGTGCAAGCGCTCCGCCGGGCAGGCCGCGCCGTGGGGGAGCGCGTCACGGCGCTGTACGCGCGCATCCTGCGCGAGACCGTGCTGGATTGGGCGGTGGCGGCGGGGACTACGGCGGTGGCGGTGGTCAGAGTGGGTCTAGGCAAGGCCGCACCCTCCACGGCTCGCTCGGAGCTGCACAAGCGCGTGAGCGAGCAGGAGACGCACAGCCTGGGCCTGCACGGACACTACGTGCGCATCCAGAGCACGTGAGTCGAACGCGCTGTGGGCCCACAACGGATTGCAAACTAATAAGACAAATTTTTTGTATTTTACCAGGTTAAGGCCCACTGAGCTATGAAGCTCTTTTTCAGAAGTGACCTCGCCACAATTGATAGCTTAACGAAGAGGATATCATCAGCATGTGGAAACTTATACTCTAATCCGCACGTTTTCTAAATGCGGAGGGAAAAAACCAGAGGACCCAGAGAAAATCCACGCAACCACGGGGAGAGAAACGCAGCAAACTCCAAATATACAGCAAGCGTTAGAGTCTGGATCAAACCCACGACCTCCTGTACACCAGGCGAGGTAGTTAACATCTCCTAGCCACCGTGATGATGATGAGAGAGAGAGACACGCAAACTCCAAATATACAGCAGCAGGCGTCAGGGTCTGGATCAAACCCACGACCTCCTGTACACCAGGCGAGGTAGTTAACATCTCCTAGCCACCGTGATGATGATGTTGAGAGAGAGACACGCAGACTCCAAATATACAGGATCGCCACCTCCACTACTGCCCGTCGCACCCAGGCAGTAAAAGCCAGGAGACGGCCACCTGCCCATGCACGCGACGATGGTTGGTGGCTCGCACGCACGCGCTTCACCCACCAATCCTTGCCACCCGCTCTCCCCCCCCCACCCCACCCCGAAACCCGTGCAGCTACGACGCGCTGTCGGAGACCGTCGGCAACCACACGGGCCACGCTCGCCCTGCCTGGGCCTGCGCTGCTGCCACCAGCGGCCGCTCGACGCCCAGCAGCCGCCACCCGCCCCCCGACCCTCGCCAGCAGCGACCATCGTCACTGCCCTCGGCGGAGCGAGGGGCTGACGGGTGGCGGCGGCGCCGTCGCGTCGCCGATCCCCTCGCCGGACCGCGCCTGGCGTGCGACGCCAAACGGCGGGGACTCTGCCGGCTCGGAAACTTCGTACGGTTGCGGCAAAGGAGGCGGAGGCGGAGGCGGAGGGAGGTGGTGACGCGGCGGGGAGATTGGCGACTGGAGAACGGGAAAAGGAAATACGCGGAGAGCGAGCGAACCCCGGCGCTGGCGACGCAGACGGCACGACGGCAGCACGGGGCCGGCGCATGCTGGGCGGGGAAGCAAGGTGGCGCGCATGCCGCTTGAGGCGGGCGATGGCAGGGGGGGGGGTCACGGTTTGAGCCGACCTTAGAGATCACAGGGAATTTCACCCTTTCCCCCGTTCCGAGTCGTCTGCGAGTCGCCAGGGTGTGGGAGTGGGGCGTGCGGGCTCCCGTTCAACGCCGAATCTAGAAAAAGCAAGCGAGCGGACGGAGTTCATTGTATTTAGGAGAGAGGCGTAGCACAGCGGGCAGCAGCGCCGCGTTCTAAGACGCCGTTACTCACCGCAGGGGCAACCGTGGCAACACGGACCTCCGCGCTACGATGGCCAGGCCCAAAACCCTGTGCCGGCGGATCCGCGCTCTCGGCGTGTCCCTTGCGGCAGCTCCTGCTTGGCTTCCATTGACTAGAGCCATTTATGTATTTTCGTTTTTCTTCCAGCGCAACGACACTCATAACCCGATGTCTCCGTAAAGTTCTCACACCGCCTTTGTTGGCAATGGCGCCGGTGCCGAACGGATGCTCCGAATGTGTCCCCTGTCGCTCTTCAATCCCAGGGCTGTCCGCCGTCGGCGGCGGAGGCGCGAACTGGGCGCCCGGGGCAGTGGACGGTGGCCGGGAGGTTGGGAATCGCGGCGGGGGGGGGGCGGCCGCCGCACCGGACAACGCGGTGATGCGGCACGGCTCCCGCGACGCGGCCGTGCCGCCCGCTGAAGCCGGACGGGTGGCGGTGCGGGCCACGTAGAAGCCCACCGTGGTGCTGGAAGGTGAACTGAGCCTCCTCTCTGTGCGTCGCTGTTCTTCTTCCCCCCGAACCCTCGATGAGCGCGTTCGGCTATGTGCGGTGGCGCCAACATCCACACATCGTGGACAACTAATACCACTACAGATACCAATAACACGTGGCACCACTGACGATGCTGCTGCGCTGCTGCTGCTGACACTGCTGGATGATGACTATGGAAATTGACTGCTGATGATGCCTATGGAAACGACACTCCTGATGATGCCTATGCAAACGACACTGCTGCTGCCGACACTGCTGCTGGCCGACACTGCTGACATGACTGACACCCGCCGATACCAACGAAGCTGCTGCTGTTGCTCACACCACTGGTAACGATACCGCCGGCCCACGACCCCCCGCTCCACTAACACCACCACCGCCCCCAGCCGCCGCCCACCCTTACCGCGGCCCCCCGCTCCACTAACACCACCCACCAGCCGCCACCCTTACCAGCGACCCCGCTCCCACTAACACACCACCACCGCCGCCACCCTTCCGCGACCCCGCTCCCACTAACACCCACCACCACCGCCGCCACCCTTACCGCGGACCCCGCTCCCACTAACACCACCACCACCGCCACCACCCTTATCGCGACCCACGCTCCCACTACACCACCACCACCGCCGCCTACCACTTACGCGACCCCGCTCCCACTAACACCACCACCACCGCCGCCACCCTTACCGCGACCCCGCTCCCACTAACAACGCCACCGCCCCCACCGTCGCCACCCTTACCGCGGCCCCGCTCCCACTAACACCACCACCGTCGCCACCCTTACCGCGGCCCCGCTCCCACTAACACCGCCACCCCCGCCACCACCGCCACCCTTACCGCGGCCCCGCTCCCACTAACACCACCACCGTCGCCACCCTTACCACGACCCCGCTCCCACTAACACCACCACCGCCACCACCGCCGCCACCCTTACCGCGACCCCGCTCCCGCTAACACCGCCCCTGCCGGTCTCCCGCGTGTGGCAGGGCCGTGGCGCGACTGCCAGGAGGCGTGGGATGCCGGCTATCGGCGCTCGGGGCGCTACCTGCTGCGCCCGGGCCGCCGGGAGCCCGCTGCTGCGGCACGCGTGGTGCGACCAGGAGCGCGACCCCGGCGGCTGGACCGTGGTGCAGCGGCGCAGCGACGGCGCCGTCTCGTTCGCGCGCGACTGGGACGCGTACAAGGTGACGGGGGGGGGGGGGGACGATTCCCGACTGTGTTGAGTCTATGGTGCAGTGGTTGAGTCTATGGGCAGTGTTGAGTCTATGGGCAGTGTTGAGTCTATGGGTAGTGTTGAGTCTATGGGCAGTGTTGAGTCTATGGGCAGTGTTGAGTCTATGGGCAGTGTTGAGTCTATGGGCAGTGTTGAGTATATGGGCAGTGTTGAGTCTAATGGGCAGTGTTGGAGTCTATGGTTAGTGTTTGAGTCTATGGGCAGTGTTGAGTATATGGGCAGTGTTTGAGTATATGGGCAGTGTTGAGTCTATGGGCAGTGTTGAGTCTATGGGCAGTGTTGAGGTCTATGGGCAAGTGTTGAGTCTATGGGCTAGTGTTGAGTATATGGGCCAGTGTTGAGTCTATGGGCAGTGTTGAGTCTATGGGCAGTGTTGAGTCTATGGGCAGTGTTGAGTATATGGGCAGTGTTGAGTCTATGGGTAGTGTTGAGTCTATGGGCAGTGTTGTGTCTATGGGCAGTGTTGAGTGTATGGGCAGTGTTGAGTCTATGGGTAGTGTTGAGTCTATGGGCAGTGTTGAGTGTATGGGCAGTGTTGAGTATATGGGCAGTGTTGAGTATATGGGCAGTGTTGAGTCTATGGGTAGTGTTGAGTCTATGGGCAGTGTTGAGTATATGGGCAGTGTTGAGTCTATGGGTAGTGTTGAGTCTATGGGCAGTGTTGTGTCTATGGGCAGTGTTGAGTGTATGGGCAGTGTTGAGTCTATGGGTAGTGTTGAGTCTATGGGCAGTGTTGAGTCTATGGGCAGTGTTGAGTGTATGGGCAGTGTTGAGTCTATGGGTAGTGTTGAGTCTATGGGCAGTGTTGTGTCTATGGGCAGTGTGTATGTTTTAACTTGTTTCACACCATACGTAGCCAACCGTGTTAATTGGAGGTGCGGGGGAAAGAAAATAAACTAAAACACTTAAAGCAAATGAGTTGTCAATCTAGACGACGATGATTTAAAAGTGCGTTCCAGACGTCCGCAGAAGCGCTTCTGAAAGCGCGCGATGCGGGTGCCCACCGTCTTTGTTCGTCCGTGCTGCTTGCTAACCAGCACTTACCCCAACAGTCTGTTGAGGCTATACGGAGGCAGCGGTGGGGGGGGAATTTCTTTATATTCTTAGGTTTTTTCGGTAAAGCCACGTAGGTAAAAAATTTAAATTAATAAAAGTAAAATAAAAATAAAATAAAAATCACGACGTTTCGGAGGCAACACAAGCTTCCGTCTTCAGGTGGAACCGTCACAGCACGATTGCTGTATCAAGTGAGAGAAATTCCAAGAACACAGTCTTGTATATATACTGGTTGAGGGTGTGAGGAGCCAAGGTAGGCTCTGAATATTATATTTGTGAGGTTCGGTGCGGCTGAAGCACGCTGCTAGGAATGAGCCTTTGTTCTGTAAACCAGGTGCGTATGATGTAAAGGTGCGTGCAAAAGGGACTTTGTCCACGAGCGAGTGAACGATATGCATGCGATTGCGAGCGACGTGGCGAGTGTACAAGCGAGTTCCCTGAGCGAACGAATGAACGAATGAACGATTCGGGCGAGAGAAACGGCGAGGCGAGTGAGCGACGACGCGTCGTGTGTGGCCGATTGCGCCGGCGTTCAGATCGGCTTTGGCCGCGTGGAAGAGGAGCACTGGCTGGGGCTCCAAACGATGCACGCGCTCACCAGCGAGCGCAACTACCGCCTTCTCGTCGCGCTGCAGGACTGGGATGGGCGTCGCGCCTTCGCCGAGTACGGCAGGTACCGCCGATGCCACCGGGATTCCACCGCCACCGGGGTTTGACCACCGCCGCGATTCGAGCACCCCGCCGAAAAATGCCCGACCCGTCGCAAGCGACGTCGTCCAACGGAAAAAAAAATCACCGCATCGTTCGGCTTGTGAATTATACGGTCGCCACGACGCAGATCGTCGTGGGTCGCACGTAACCACGGGTCAGGCAGTTCGACGGTCAGTTGACGGGGCCACAGGTCGCAATATCCGCGCGCAGTACGGAACGGCTCTTTTGCATGGCTCGACAGGACAGAGAATACGCTTTGGTTTTTTCGGTAAAGTCACGTGGGTTAAAAAAAAGAAAACAAATAAATGAAATCACGACGTTTCGGAGGCAACACAAGCCTCCGTCTTCGGGTGGAACCGTCACAGCAAAACTACTGCATCAAGTGAAGAGAGCTCTCTTCACTTGACGGAAGCTTGTGTTGCCTCCGAAACGTCGCGATTTAATCGATTTGTTTTCTTTCTTGACCTACGTGACTTTACCGAAAAAACCAAAGAGTATGGACCCTTGCAGACACGAAAACTTCAAATCTAGGACATAGAATCCAGTTAAAGTCACAGCAGGCCTGGATCCCGGCGTTTCCGTGCGTCCCCCCCTTTACGGAGGGATGGAATGACAGACGAATGAAACAGACAGACACAAGACGGATAGACAGACAAGCCCACGCAGTCAAAGGTAAAGTACGAACTTGTTAACAACAAGGATTTTGGCCAAAACTCGAGCTTCATTGGCGGGGTGGATGGAGGGAGGGGGGTAACCCCCGCTCTCATCTGAGCGACTACCATCCCCCTCCATCCTCTCATCTCCATCCTCTCATCTCCCCCCCTCTCATCTCCCCCCCTCCTCCCTGCTCCTCCCCTCTCATCTCCCCTCCCCCTCTCCTCCACTCCCCTCCCCTCCCCTCTCATCTCCCCTTCCCCTCCCCCTCTATTCCCCTCCCCTCTCATCTCGCCCCTCTCATCTCCTCCCTCCTCCCCGCTCGTCCCCTCTCATCTCCCCCTCCCCTCCCCTCTCATCCCCTCTCATCTCCCCTCCCCCTCTCCTCCCCTCCCCCTCATCTCCCCTCCCCTCATCTCCCCTCCCCTCATCTCCCCTCTCATCCAACCCCTCTCATCTCACCCCTCTTATCTCCCCCCTCCTCCCTGCTCCTCTCCTATCATCTCCCCTCCCCCTCCACTCCACTCCCCTCATCTCCCCTCCCCTCATCTCCCCTCTCATCCAACCCCTCTCATCTCGCCCCTCTCATCTCCCCCCTCCTCCCTGCTCCTCTCCTATCATCTCCCCTCCCCCTCCACTCCACTCCCCTCATCTCCCCTCTCATCTCCTCTCCCCTCTCATCTCCCCTCCCCTTCCCTCACATCTCCCCTCTCATCTCCCCTCCCCCTCTCCTCCCCTCCCCTCCCCTCATCTCCCCCCTCATCTCCCCCCTCATCTCCCCTCCCCTCTCATCTCCCCTGCCCTCTCCGCGCTGGGCGTAGTTTCCGCGTGGAGAGCGAGGAGGACAACTACCGCCTGAGGCTGGGCCACTTCCGCGGCACGGCAGGCGACTCCATGGGGCTGCACCACGGGAAGCCGTTCAGCACCTACGACCGCGACAACGACGCCTTCAGGGGTGATTGATTTATTTAAAAATAAAAATAAATGAAAATAAATCAAATAAATCAATTAATTGATTTCTTTTCATTTATTCTTATTTTACATTTTTTAATTAATTGCTTTATTTCCATTTATTCTTATTTTTATTTTTTTATTTTATTTTTTTACCTACGTGACTTTACCAGAAAAAACCCAAGAGTAAATTTTTTTTTACACTTCACCAAGCGCGCTCGCCTCGCTAGTCCTTGACGCCCCGTCTCTTCCCCCCCCCACCCCTCCCGCCCCTCGCCGCAGGGAACTGCGCGCATCACCAGAAGGGCGGCTGGTGGTACAACGCGTGCTCGCACGCAAACCTCAACGGCGTGTGGTACGAGGGCGGCCGCTACGCGGGCAGCGAGCAAGACGGCGCCTACTGGACGACGTTCCGTGGCACGGCCTACTCGCTCAAGAGCATCGTGCTCATGATACGGCCCAACCCAAACTTCTACCACTGAGCAGCGGCGGGCGGGAGAGGTGGTGCCGGTGGTGGGGTGGCCGTCGTCGCGACGATCCGTGCGGTCGGAGTCGCCGTGGTTGTTATGGATCGCCCTCGTCTTAGACTAGATTGCCGTGTCGCGGATTGTTGTCAGCGGCCGTGGCCAGGAAATAGCTTCGGTTGGGATGCGACGCTGCCAATATCGCCATAGCAAATCATCATCATCGTCGTCGTCATCATCGTCATCAGCTTGGTATATCCGTGTTCTCGTCAGCATCATCATCATAATACAGGTTTTTTTGGGTTAGATCGCGTAAAATATATTTACGCGATTTGTATTACGGGTGATACAAGCCTTCGTGTTAAACTCAATCATCATCATCAGCATCGTCAGGCTACATCACAGCGTTATTATCATCATCATAATCACCGAATCGTCGACCAGTCATTGTTATCGATCGCCCTCGTTTTCTACTTGACTGCCGTGTTGTGGATTATTGTCAGCGCCCGTGGCAATGGAATGGTTTCGAATGGGATGCGACGCTGACGATGTCGCCATCATCATCAGCAGCAGCAGCAGCAGCAGCATCGTGTTCCACGTCAGACTATATACAGCGTTATCATCTTTATATTCTTAGGTTTTTTCGGTAAAGTCACGTAGGTAAAACATCAAAATTAATTAAAATAAAATAAAATCACGACGTTTCGGAGGCAACACAAGTCTCCGTCATCAGGTGGGACCGTCACAGCCAGATTAGCTGCATCAAGTGATGCAGCTAATGCATCAAGTGATGCAGCTAATCTGGCTGTGACGGTCCCACCTGATGACGGAGACTTGTGTTGCCTCCGAAACCTCGTGATCTTTATTTTATTTAATTTTTATTAATTTAGATGTTTTACCTACGTGACTTTACCGAAAAAAACCTAAGAATATGAATCATTGCAGTCACGAAAGCTTCAAATCTAGAATTAATTTGTGGATTATTGTCAGCGCCCGTGGCAATGGAATGGTTTCGGATGGGATGCGACGCTGACGATGTCGCCATCGTCACCATCATCATCATCAGCAGCAGCAGCATCGTGTTCCACGTCAGACTATATACAGCGTTATCATCGTCATCACTTTACTCAATTCAAGGGTCGTGTTTGAATCTTATCGATTACAACTTTGGCCGCTTGGCATTTTGTGGGCCTTTGGTGGCCCTGCTCAGCAAAATGCGGTTTTAAAAAAATCCCTCAAATTTGTTGTCATCACGTTATTTATCTTTATACCCATCACAATCACGGATGTGATCTTCCTGGTGCATCTTCCTTCGATTTGGTACAATTTCAGACGCGACTTTTATAACGGCGGTAAAAACCAAAAACAATAGGAGTTGCAGCTGGGCTACAACTACTTTTTTTAGGTTGTACCAACCAATGTTTCACACAGTTCGCTATGTACGGTGCGAAATAAGTTCAACAAATAATTCTGCCCGGAGACTCAACACTACCCATAGACTCAACGCTGCCCATAGACTCAACGCTACCCATAGACTCAACGCTGCCCATAGACTCAACACTACCCATAGACTCAACACTGCCCATAGACTCAACACTACCCATAGACTCAACACTACCCATAGACTCAACACTACCCATAGACTCAACACTACCCATAGACTCACCACTACCCATAGACTCAACGCTGCCCATAGACTCAACACTGCCCATAGACTCAACGCTGCCCATAGACTCAACGCTGCCCATAGACTCAACATTGACCATAGACTCAACGCTACCCATAGACTCAACACTGCCCATAGACTCAACGCTGCCCATAGACTCAACGCTGCCCATAGACTCAACGCTGCCCATAGACTCAACGCTGCCCATAGACTCAACGCTGCCCATAGACTCAACGCTGCCCATAGACTCAACGCTGCCCATAGACTAACACTACCCATAGACTCAACACTGCCCATAGACTAACACTACCCATAGACTCAACACTGCCCATAGACTAACACTACCCATAGACTCAACACTGCCCATAGACTAACACTACCCATAGACTCAACACTGCCCATAGACTAACACTACCCATAGACTCAACACTGCCATAGACTAACACTACCCATAGACTCAACACTGCCCATAGACTAACACTACCCATAGACTCAACACTGCCCATTAGACTAACACTACCCATAGACTCAACACTGCCCATAGACTAACACTACCCATAGACTCAACACTGCCCATAGACTAACACTACCCATAGACTCAACACTGCCCATAGACTAACACTACCCCATAGACTCAACACTGCCCATAGACTAACACTACCCATAGACTCAACACTGCCCATTGACTAACACTACCCATAGACTCAACACTGCCCATAGACTAACACTACCCATAGACTCAACACTGCCCATAGACTAACACTACCCATAGACTCAACACTGCCCATAGACTAACACTACCCATAGACTATCATTGCCCAAACTCAACACTGCACCTCCAACTGGCACGGTTTGCTACGTATGGTGCAAAAGAACACACGTACTCACTACTATACACTTCCATACACTACGACACAGCACACGATGCACCGCATGTACAAGAGTCCGACCCACGCTACCGCTTCGTATCTTCCTGCGTTGACTAAATCCTACTCGGAGCTACCCCCGCCGCGTCTCTCCGCCTCGCCTTTCGCTGCGACGAGCGCGCGAATAAAAACCATTCCTCGTTTTTTTCCCCCGCCTCCTCCGCACCCCGATTCGGAGACGCCAAGCGCGCCCGCGCGTCACCGAGCGTGCATCTCCGGCGGATGAGTGAAACCACGTGACGACGTCAGCGTGGCTGCCACCCTCCCCCCCCGGCCCCCACCGCGTGTATCTGGCGCCGTGTGCCAACGGACACCGCCGGCGGGGCCGGATGAGCGTGGTTCCGGTCACACCGCACCCACCACGATGGGCGTGCCGCCGTGCCAGCCTCAATAGGTGCTCGTTAACAGCGCTCGCTCGCTCACCGTCGCCCGCCGCTGTGCGGGCTACAGGAGGGATCGTTTATAATCTTGCGGTGGCGGCGGTGGGGGCCTTGGCCTACGTGCGTCTCTCTCTCTCTTTCGAGCCTGCCAAGTGCGTGTGCTCAGCAGATGATGCGAGCGACTCGGGCGCGCGGAAAACTAGAACGACGCGCTGCTGAAAATATGCGTGATGTCGAAAGGGGATTCTTTGAAAGAACACGAGTGTGGGTTTGTGTTGGTAAAAAAAATATATATTATAGAATGAATTATATAGTAATAGGTTTTTACCCTATCAACTGGTACAAAACTGACACCTTTATACAAGGCATCATGTTTGCAATAACCACAACACAAGCAGTCAAAATGCAAACAAAAAGAAACAACTCTGATGATGATAATGATATGCACTGTCCTTGAAGTTGATTGGCCCACACCCGAGACAGCTTTTCTTAAAGTCTAGTCTCCATTGGTGTTAGAGCAGATGACGCCAAAAGGCGTACAACTCAAAGACAGCGCACTATCAGAGTATTGAGAGCTCGGGGTAAGCATTTACACTATGAGACATCTCCTTTACCAGTGGCAAAATATAGTAGTAGGGTTTTACCCTTTCAACTGGTACAAAACTGACACCTTTATACAAGGGATCATGTTTGCAATAACCACAACACAAGCAGTCAAAATGCAAACAAAAAGAAACAACTCTGATGATGATAATGATATGCACTGTCCTTGAATGAATTATATAATTGAACTCCATTTACCGTATGGAGCTGCGATCCCGCCGTGATGAATGCTTACCACGTGTTCGAGAGAGAAACCTTGGCACACGCTCGGATTAATCAATTCATTCATTCGCTAGTTCACGCGCAGACGATTTATCTCGCGGGGGGCGAGAGGGGGCAGATCGACGGGGTGTTCACGGTTTTCCCCGTCCCCGCCCCCCCACCGCCCCCACCGCATTCGGCGTTCGTTTACGTCACTTTACCAAATAAATAACATCGCCACTTGACCACCGCCGGCCCGCGTGAGCTTCATCGCGGGGGAGGGACGGACGCCTCTCGCGTGGACCGAGCGCGCCGGCGATGCCGCGTTCTGAATAAATAAGCAATCAAACAAATCGGCAACCTCATCTGCAACAACCGGGACGGCCCCTGGCTGCATTCGAACCGCGAGGCTCTGCGACGGCCGGCGAAGGTAGTTAACATCTCCTAGCCACCGTGATGATGATGAGAGAGAAAGACACCGCAAACTCCAAATATACAGCAGCAGGCGTCAGGGTCTGCATCGAACCCACGACCTCCTGTACACCAGGCGAGGTAGTTAACATCTCCTAGCCACCGTGATGATGATGATGAGAGAGAAAGACACCGCAAACTCCAAATATACAGCAGGTGTCAGGGGTCGAGATCGAACCCACAACCTCCTGTACACCAGGCGAGGTAGTTAACATCTCCGAGCCACCATGATGATGATAAGAGAGAGAGACACGCAAACTCCAAATATACAGCAGGTGTCAGGGTCAGGGTCGATCCCACGACCTCCTGCATACCAGGCGAAGTAGTTAACATCTCCTAGCCACCATGATGATGAGAGAGAGACACTGCAAACTCCAAATACACAACAGGTGTCAGGATCGGGATCGAACCCATGACCTCCTGTACACCAGGCAAGGTAGTTAACATATCCTAGCCACCGTGGCGCCCCTGGCGGAGCCAAGGTACCAGGGGCGCCTTCTCGACGTCCACCCACGGATGGGGGGGGGGGGGAAGGGAACCTCACGACATTCACACGGCGATCCACCGACCCTCCACTGCTGCTGGACCGCCACGTCGCCGGCCGATGGGGCCCCGGGGGCTTACCGAGGTACGGGATGCAGGGCATCATGCGGATGCTGTGCACGTACTCCCGGATGCGCTTGTAGTTGTCCTCCTTGGACATGAGGTAGTCCAGCTTGTCGAACGACGCCTTGTCCTTGCGGCTCAGCAGCTGGGAAGGGAAATCATCTTAAATCTTTCTTTCGTCTGGGCTGCTGATGTAGACGCAGAGAAATCAACTACAATTTCACAGCGGATAACGGCAAGCGGAGTGGGTGTATCATCATCATCGTCGTCGTCGTCGTCGTGATTTCTCTATTAGTATGAGCGTTTCTATGGGTCTCTATGTGGTCTCCGAGTCTCTGTGCATCTCTATTAGTCTGGATCTCTATGGGTGTCTATGAGTCTCTGTGTGTCTCTATTAGTCTGGATCTCTATGGGTATCTATGAGTCTCTGTGGGTCTCTATTAGTCTGGATCTCTATGGGTATCTATGAGTCTCTGTGGGTCTCTATTAGTCTGGATCTCTGTGGGTGTCTATGAGTCTCTGTGTGTCTCTATTAGTCTGGATCTCTATGGGTATCTAAGCGTCTCTTCTTTCGTATGGCTGATGTAGATGCAGCACAACAAACCACAATGTCACTATCAGGTGGGTCAAGCCAAATAACGACATCAGGACCAGCAGCGTAGTAGTGTGCCATCATCACCGCCGTGATGTCTTCCTCGTATTTGTGGATTGGGCATTGTGTTGTTACACGGTGCACTAGTGTCTATTCTGGGTGACCACAGTTGCACCACGACTACTATTCTGCTGCAGATGTCATCCGCGTGGTTTGTGCGGTGGATGCGTTCGACGGTGGATCAAGAGTAGCCTCAAACCCCAGGGGATCTTCTGCTTTGGGTCTTTCACAACATCGTGTTTATTTGAGAGTTCTAACTTTAATCAACTAGAATTTCACTGGCCTACGGCTGCCTGTCACCCTCACTGAAGTCATCTTCTTCCCCCTCCCCCCCCCCCCATGTGTCCAGATACTACTGACTCTGTTGTCTGTAGGGAGTGTCGGTGTATGTGCCTACACACCCAACATACTATAGAGTCAGTAGATACCACTACTACTGACTCTATATGCCTACACACCCTACATACTATAGTCAGTAGATACTACTACTACTGACTCTATAGATGCCTACACACCCTACATACTATAGTCAGTAGATACTACTACTACTGACTCTATATATGCCTACACACCCTACATACCATAGTCAGTAGACACTACTACTACTGACTCTATATATGCCTACACACCCTACATACAATAGTCAGTAGATACTACTACTACTGACTATAGATGCCTACACACCCTACATACTATAGTCAGTAGATACTACTACTACTGACTCTGTATGTGCCTACACACCCTACATACTATAGTCAGTAGATACTACTACTACTGACTCTGTAGATGCCTACACACCCTACATACTATAGAGTCAGTATATACTATAGAGGAGTCAGTAGGTACTATACAGACTATAAAAGGCAACCGGGCATGGTGCTGGCCACCCACCCCCTCGTGTGCCACAGTGCCGGTAGCCTTCGCAGGTGCTACTCGCAAACAGCACTTGCCCCGACGCTCCGTTACAGGCTACACGGGGGATCTTTGCCTTTGTGTGTTGCGTGCGGGCCTAAATGCTCGTACCCCCCAGGTCTTGGCGAGACGGAAGATGGGGGCGCTCTGCAGGGCTGAGAGCACGGCGATGAGAGCGTGCAGATTCTTGAGCTCGTGAAGCTTCTGCAGAACCACCATCAACAACGGCAACGGGTGCCATAAACAACGTCAACAATGATCCATGATACAGGCTTTAGATCAGAGGTCGCAACCGGGTACCCGATACCCGTACCCTACCCGATACCTGGCTACCCGTACCCGGCCGGGTACGGGTACGGGTAGCTGTTTGCGACCCTGGTACGGCCGGGTACGGGTACGGGTAGGCCGTGAGTCATCGGTGAGTAACCGTTTGTCACTCATTTCGGGTAGGGTACGGGTATGGGTAGCGTACGGCTACCCATACCCGGCCGGGTACGGGTACGGGTACCCATTTGCGACCCTGGTGCGGCCGGGTACGGGTACGGGTAGACCGTGAGTCACTGGTGAGTCACCGTTTGTCACTCATTTACCAACGTCTTGTCTCTTCTCACAATTCAAGTTCCTAGAATCAACCCACCCGCGCCTGCAACATGGCTTCATTCCAGAGGTCGCAATCGGGTACCCGATACCCGTACCCTACCCGATACTCGGCCGGGTACGGGTAGGGTACGGGTACGGGTACCCGTTTGCGACCCTGGTGCGGCCGGGTACGGGTAAGGAATCAAAACCCGTTTGCGACCTCTGCTTTAGATCGCGTACATTTACAAGTGTGTGTGTTTTAAACCCGCCATGGCTAAATTCCTCTGTTGATATGTAAACTCCTTTGTCAAGGCTCTCTCCTACTCCGACCCAGTTTAATAATACGCTGCCAAGCTAAGCAGTGTTCATTAGGACGCTGTCTTTCCGACAGACCTGTTCTTCACCTGAGGACGGCTGCCTCCGTTGTGGCCGAAACGTCGTGAGAATTATTTCTATTATTCTATTATTTCCCTTCTACGTGACTTTACCGAAAGAACCAAGAATATGAATCCATGCAGTCACGAAAGCTTTAAATCGAAACTTAGTGAGGTTTGTCATGTAAACAGACCGTGGCCAATTCGTTACTAGTACAGCACTACACCGGGTGCGTTGCAGAGCAAAGCCACAACAACATTTACAATCTGAGTGTACGACGTTTCGCCGGTCAATACAACCGACATCATCAGGCGACAGCCACATATGTGGAGAAATCAGAGGTGGGACAAAGTCATTGTTATGCAAGTCCAAGTCGAGTCTGAAGTAATCAAATTCATGACTCGAGTCTGACTCGAGTCCAAGTCACATGACTCGAGTCCACACCTCAGAGGTGGGACAAAGTCATTGTTATGCAAGTCCAAGTCGAGTCTGAAGTCATCAAATTCATGACTCGAGTCTGACTCGAGTCCAAGTCACATGACTCGAGTCCACACCTCAGAGGTGGGACAAAGTCATCAAATTCATGACTCGAGTCTGACTCGAGTCCAAGTCACATGACTCGAGTCCACACCTCAGAGGTGGGACAAAGTCATTGTTATGCAAGTCCAAGTCGAGTCTGAAGTCATCAAATACATGACTCGAGTCTGACTCGAGTCCAAGTCACATGACTCGAGTCCACACCTCAGAGGTGGGACAAAGTCATCAAATTCATGACTCGAGTCTGACTCGAGTCCAAGTCACATGACTCGAGTCCACACCTCAGAGGTGGGACAAAGTCATTGTTATGCAAGTCCAAGTCGAGTCTGAAGTCATCAAATACATGACTCGAGTCTGACTCGAGTCCAAGTCACATGACTCGAGTCCACACCTCTGGGAGAAATCCTCCTGAATAGAGGGGTAGAGATGTGGTGATGTCACTTGTGAGCACTTCTTGAGCAAAGCGGGGTTCAGGGGGGGATTAACGAATGTGTATAAATGACAATGATGTTAACAACATCGAACGCATCTGCGATATTATCAACGTCAACAAAAACACGAAACATTGACAACCAGATCAAGCACATCAACCCCAACAACATCAACATTATCAACATCATCAACATCAAACACAACATCAACAACGTGACCCCCAACAACATCAACATGATCAACATCAACCCCAACATCAACCCCAACAACATCAACATTATCACCACCATCAACCACATCATCAACAACCCCAACATCAACATTATCAACAACATCAACCACAACAACATCAGCATTACCAACACCACCAACCACATCAACAAAACCAACCACAACATTATCATCATCAACAACATCAACCCCACCAACATCATCAACAACAACATTATCAATCACAACAACATGATCCTCAACATCATCAACAACATTCAACATCATCAACATCACCAACATCCATCACAGCAACATCAACATCATCTGAAAAAGATCGACACGTACAAAGATTTTGCTTTCGTGAGTCAGACCACCCATCTTGGCGATTTTGATGAAATGGAAAAAAATTTCCTACAAATGTCCACACGATGTTCGGCCACTTCGTTCACCTATATTTGGAGCTTTCGTGACTGCAGGAATTACTCTTTGGTTCTTTCGGTAAAGTCACGTATAAAGATAAAATAATAAATTAAATACTAGCATACGACGTTTCGATTGCAACACAAGCAATCATCATCAGGTATAAGGCCTCGACACAGAGACGTGGCTTTCTCTGTGTGTCTATGTTTGTGTCTCTCTCTATGTATCTCTGTGATATCTGTCTGCTTATATGTCTGTCTATATGTCTCTGGTTCTGTGCTTTATCTCTCTCTCAAATGTAGCATTCTCAGGAAGAACGTAATCAACCAGGTAGGGTGTTGACTGTTATATTATCCTACTCTCTGTTGTATTACATTACATTTCTAAGTATACTAGATTTGTGTTTCTATTTCATTTGTACCTGATGATGATTGCTTGTGTTGCAATCGAAACGTCGTATGCTAGTATTTAATTTATTATTTTCTCTCTATACGTGACTTTACCGAAAGAACCAAAGAGTAATTCCTGCCGTCACGAAAGCTCCAAATTCAAGATTGAACCACTTCTACGGGGAAGTTCCAAGTTTATCTTTCTCTCTCTCTCTGGGTTTTTTGTTTTCTCTCTCTGACTGTGTACCTATCATTTGTGATTGCCAGGTTGCTCCTGCAAAAAGAGCTATTACAAAGCAGCTCAGTGGGGCCTGACCTGGTAAAACAAAAATATATTTTCGTTAAACGTCCCACCTTGGCGATTTTGATGAAATGGCATAAGATTTCCGCCCGGATCTTGAGAGTGCGAGCCTTCAAGATTTCACGCACCACCCAGAAGCTCACCTGCATAACACACGGAGCGACAAACCCACCCCGGATGGTTTGAGAGGAGTCTCACTTTATAGTGACCTGGGTGAATGAGTGGGTGAATGAGTGGGTGAATGAGTGGGTCGATTGAGTGGGTGAATGAGTGGGTTAATGAGTGGGTGAACGAGTGGGTGAACGAGTGGGTGAACGAGTGGGTGAACGAGTGGGTGAACGAGTGGGTGAACGAGTGGGTGAATGAGTGGGTAAATGAGTGGGTGAATGAGTGGGTCGAATGAGTGGGTGAATGAGTGGGTGAATGAGTGGGTAAATGAGTGGGTCGAATGAGTGGGTGAATGAGTGGGTGAATGAGTGAATTAATAAGTGGGTGAATGAGTGGGTGAATGAGTGACTGAATGAGTGGATGAATGAATGGATGATTGAGTGAATCATTGAGTGGGTGATTGAGTGGATGATTGAGTGACTGAATGAGTGGATAAATGAGTGGGTGAATGAGTGGGTGAATGAGTGGGTGATTGAGTGAATGATTGAGTGGGTGAATGAGTGGGTGATTGAGTGACTGAATGAGTGGATGAATGAGTGGGTGAATGAGTGGGTGAATGAGTGGGTGATTGAGTAAATGAATGAGTGGGTGAATGAGTGGGTGATTGAGTGAATGAATGAGTGGGTGATTGAGTGAATGAATGAGTGGGTGAATAAGGGAGTGGTGCGGTTTTTTTTGTAACCAGCAGTGAGAACTCAAAGAGACCAGGATAGGAGTCTCACTTGAAAGAGAGATGAATGAGTGAGTGGGTGATTGACCGAGTGAACGGGTGAATGAGTGGGAGATTGACCGAGCGAACGGGTGAATGAGGGAGCGGGTGAAGGAATGAGTGATCGAGTGAGTGGATGGGTGAGTGAATGGGTGAGTGGGTAGGTGCCGGGGTGAGCGAGTGGGTCAGTTCACGTTCCGAGTTGCTGTTGTGTGTGACAAGGTGAAAACTCAAAAGGGAACCCGCTATGGGGAGAGTCTCGTTTTGCAAGCGTCACCTGGGCCACCAAAACGACAAAAAGTGAAACAAAATAGAACAAAGTGCAGCGATGCGGAATACAAATAAGTATAATCCGTAAAAACAAAGTTTTTCACTATAAATCCTTTATATGCGTGGCAGCGAACTTAATATAAAGGATTTAAAAATATATTCGCCTGTGGAGGACGCGGGGATCGATCCCGCGACCTTTGGCATGGGAAGCGAGGGCGCTACCAACTGCGCTACTCCGCCACGGCCTGTGGAGGGGTTACGCTCTGGGCTCTTATACTGTGACGTTCAGCCAAAGCCAAGAATGAGTTCTATTTGAATATATGTAAAATATTTTTTTTTTGCCTAAAAAGTGTAAAATTTTGGGAATTTTTTTTCACGAACATTAATTGTCTGGCATAACGAGTCTGTGTGGAAAATGTCAGCTCGATTGGATCACGGGAAGTGAGTTAAAAAACGACCGAAAGATTTGCACGGTCCTAAGCAAGCAAGCAAGCACGCAAGCAAGCGAACTTAATATAAAGGATTTAAAAAGAACCAAAACAACAGAATGGCCGAGCGAGGTGGAGCATCAGTGAGCGAGTGAGCAGGAGAGCGAGTGAGTGAGCCAGCGAGGTGTTGAGTGGATAAGCGAGTGAACGTACGAGTTGATAAGCGGGCGAGCGCCGATTGAGCGAGATGGCGAATCGGTACGACAGTGAGCAAAGCAAACGCGCGGGCGATCGCGCGGGAGCGAGCGTGTGAGCGATTGAGCGAGCGATGTGTTGGGCAGCTAAAGCGAGCTAAGCGTGTGAGCGGGCGAGCGGGCGAGCGAGCGAGCGAGCGTGTGAGCGATTGAGCGAGCGATGCGTTGGGCAACTAAAGCGAGCTAGGCGCGTGAGCGAGTGAGCGATCGCGCGGGAGCGAGCGTGTGAGCGATTGAGCGAGCGATTTGTTGGGCAGCTAAAGCGAGCTAAGCGTGTGAGCGGGCGAGCGAGCGAGCGTGTGAGCGATTGAGCGAGCGATGTGTTGGGCGGCTAAAGCGAGCTAAGCGCGTGAGCGATTGAGCGAGCGAGCGTGTGAGCGACTGAGTGAGCGATGCGTTGGTCGGCTAAAGCGAGCTAAGCGTGTGAGCGGGCGAGCGAGCGATTGAGTGAGCGATGTGTTGGGCAGCTAAAGCGAGCTAGGCGCGTGAGCAAGCGAGCGAGCGAGCGCGCGAGCGAGCGATGCGTTGATCGGCTAAAGCGAGCTAGGCACGTGAGCGAGCGAGCGATCGCGATGGAACCCCGCTGATCCGGAGGGGAAGCGCGTACGTGGTTGAATCTGCGAGTGAAGGCGACGACGTTGGGTGCGAGGCTGTGCTTCTCTTTCCTGTTCCACCCGCAGCTCGACAGCTCCTGCCGGCGTCACGCACGCAACACGGTTCACAATTATAACGTGACGACCATAACGTCAAGAACGCAACACGATTCACAATTATAACGTGACGACGATAACGTCACGCACGCAACACGGTTCACAATTATAACGTGACGACGATGACGACGATAACGTCAAGCACGCAACACGGTTCACAATTATAACGTGACGACGATGACGATGATAACGTCAAGAACGCAACACGGTTCACAATTATAACGTGACGACGATAACGTCAAGAACGCAACACCATTTACAATTATAATGTAACGACGACGACGATGATAACATCAAGGACGCAACACTATTAACAATGATAACGGCAAGCGACCAGCACGGTTCACATATATAACCTAACCACACTGATGATGACAACGTCACGCACGCAGCACGAGTGGAGACAGAAAAACATCGCCACTGGGGAGACAAAGGCGGCCTGGCGTGGTGCTGGCCACCCACCCCCTCGTGTGCCACAGTGCCGATCACAGGTGCTCGCTAACAGCACTTGCCCCAGCGGTCTGTTAAGGCTACAGGGCTAGCTTCCTTTACTCTTAGGCTTTTTCGGTAAAGTCACGAAGGCAAAAAATAAAAGTTCTAGAAGTAATAATAGAAATAAAATAACAAATCACGACGTTTCGGAGGCAACGCAAGTCTCTGTCATCAGGTGGGACCGTCACAGCCAGATTTGCTGTATCGGGTGAGGCAAAACGTTATTTTTTAAATTATAAACAAATTTAATCATAATCTTAAATATCATCATCATCCCTCCCCATAATCACCTTCATATCAACACCATCATCATTTTAAACATTATCATCATACTCATCCTCATCTCCATTGTCATTGGTGTTGTCTCTTCTTATCAGTAACAATGTCAGTGTATATGTGTATAATCTGACTCTTTCGTATGTGTCTGTGGTGATTGTGTGGAGCGGTGGTGCAGCGGTTAGCGCTACGTTGCGCTACGAACACATTTTTTGCCTCACTTGATACAGTAAATCTGGCTGTGACGGTCCCAACAGATGACGCAGACTTGTGTTGCCTCCGAAACGTCGTGATTTTTTATTTTAATTCTATTATTACATTTCTATTATTTTTATTTTTTACCTACGTGACTTTACCGAAAAAGCCTAAGAGTATGAATCCTTGCAGTCACGAAAGCTTCAAATCTAGAACTATCTTCTTGTTTCTTTCCTTGGGTAAAGTCACGTAGAAGGGAAATAATAAAATAATTAAAATAAAACATCATAAAATAATTCTCGGCCACAACGCAAGCAGCCGTGAGAATTATATAATGTTTTATTTTTATTATTTTATTATCTCCCTTCTACGTGACTTTACCGAAAGAACCAAGAAGATGAATCCCTGCAGTCACGAAAGCTTCAATTCTAGAACCATCTTTCTTTGTTTTACGCGACCACATTTTTACTCTCACGATCCTATCCCCAAACAAGACAGAGTCCTCGTGTCTTGCGCCAGCCAGGCTAGCCGGCCGGCTTGTTGTTCTTCCAGATCCTTATCATTGCCATTGTGAAGGAGCTTACCTCTGGTTGAATGGCTTTGAAGACCGGGCAATCCATCAACGTTATCTGACTCTGTGTGCAAGCGTAACGAAAAACAACCAAGATTAAACCCCCCCCACCACCCACCCCAAAGCATTTGGAGAACCATTGTTCCAGACAGGGGGCACACACAGCCGTGCAGGCTGGAGGGTGGCTCAATAGGCAACTGGCTGTGGCGCCTCACGGCAAGAGAGACCTGGGTTCGACTCCCGACTCGGGCGATTTTCTGCGTGGAGAGTTGGTATGGCCTCCCACCCCCACCCCCCGCCGTTCTGCACGGTGTGAGCGAGTGTGCGGGTTCGTGACCCCGGCGAGCCGGGATCGATTCCTGCTAAAGTCCAACGCCCGTGACGATTATCCGAAGCGGTCCTGGGCCTCCGCTAGGTCGACTCGGCCTCAAATTAGCACCTGGTGCGGTGTGTAAACATCGCCTCCGGGGAGACGAAGGCGGACGGGCGTGGTGCTGGAAACCCACCCGCTCGTGTGCCGTGCCGGCCTTCGTAGGTGCTGCTCGCTAACAGCACTTGCCCCTACAGTCTGTTACAGATTCTAGTTTCTTTCGGGAAAGTCACGTAAATAGAAAAAAAAAATGTGAAAAATTTAATATAAAATATAAATACTAAAATAACATTTTCATAATAAAAAACGGAGAAAAAAAATGTAAAATAATAAAAGCCAAGTCTGTAACAGGCTACACGGAGGGATCTTTGTCTTTGATCGCGACGGTAAAGTCACGTGGCCGCGGGCAACGCGAAATGTTTTGGCTCCGACGTTCGCTCTGTCGCTCGGAGAGAGATTACGCGGATTTTCCTGGCCACTGCTTCAGGAGGCTGTTGGAAAATAAAAATTTATTAAAATAACCGAAGAAGAGGGGGATGCTTACATAACGGTCTTGTCGGAAACAATCGGTGCGCGCTGGGCTGCTTGCACATCCAGAAAATATCGCTTTCATTCGCCGTTCCCATTGTTGCAGTGCACTCGATTCCCTCCTCGGGAACCGGTCCTCCGTACGGACGGATCGATTCCCTCCTCGGGAACCGGTCCTCCGTACGGACGGATCGATTCCCTCTATGGGGAACCGGTCCTCCGTACGGACGGATCGATTCCCTCCTCGGGAACCGGTCCTCCGTAAGGACGGATCGATTCCCTCTATGGGGAACCGTCCTCCGTACGGACGGATCGATTCCCTCCTCGGGAACCGGTCCTCCGTACGGACGGATCGATTCCTCTATGGGGAACGGTCCTCCGTAACGGACGAATCTCGATTCCCTCTATGGGGAACCGGTCCTCCGTACGGACGGATTCGATTCTCTCCTATGGGAACCGGTTCCTCCGTACGGGACGAACTCGATTCCCTCTATGGGAACCGGTCCTCCGTACGACGGATCGATTCCCTCTTATGGGGAACCGGTCCTCCGTAACGGACGGATCGATTACCTCCTCGGGCACCGGTCCTCCGTACGGACGGATCCGATTCCCTGCTATGGGTAACCGGTCCTCCGTACGGAGGATCGATTCCCTCCTAGGGGGAACCGGTCCTCCGTACGGACGGATCGATTCCCTCTATGGGGAACCGGTCCTCCGTACGGACGGATCGATTCCCTCCTCGGGAACCAGTCCTCCGTACGGACGGACTCGGTTCTCTCTATGGGGAACCGGTCCTCCGTACGGACGGACTCGGTTCCTCTATGGGGAACCGGTCCTCCGTACGGACGGACTCGATTCCCTCCTTGGGAACCAGTCCTCCGTACGGACGGACTCGATTCCCTCCTCGGGAACCAGTCCTCCGTACGGACGGACTCGGTTCCCTCTATGGGGAACCGGTCCTCCGTACGGACGGACTCGGTTCCCTCTATGGGGAACCAGTCCTCCGTACGGACGGACTCGATTCCCTCTATGGGGAACCGGTCCTCCGTACGGACGGACTCGGTTCCCTCCTCGGGAACCAGTCCTCCGTACGGACGGACTCGGTTTCCTCCTCGGGAACCAGTCCTCCGTACGGACGGACTCGGTTCCCTCTATGGGGAACCGGTCCTCCGTACGGACGGACTCGATTCCCTCCTTGGGAACCAGTCCTCCGTACGGACGGACTCGATTCCCTCCTCGGGAACCAGTCCTCCGTACGGACGGACTCGGTTCCCTCTATGGGGAACCGGTCCTCCGTACGGACGGACTCGATTCCCTCCTCGGGAACCGGTCCTCCGTACGGACGGATCGATTCCCCTCTATGGGGAACCGGTCCTCCGTACAGACGGACTCGAATCCCTCTATAGAGAACCGGTCCTCCGTACGGACGGATCGATTCCCTCCTCGGGAACTGGTC
The DNA here is from genome assembly GCF_015708825.2 of Lethenteron reissneri. NCBI lineage: Eukaryota > Metazoa > Chordata > Hyperoartia > Petromyzontiformes > Petromyzontidae > Lethenteron > Lethenteron reissneri. The sequence continues at coordinate 9,093,855 of NC_083845.1, forward strand.
CTCCGTACGGACGGACTCGAATCCCTCTATGGAGAACCGGTCCTCCGTACGGACGGACTCGAATCCCTCTATGGAGAACCGGTCCTCCGTACAGACGGACTCGAATCCCTCTATAGAGAACCGGTCCTCCGTACGGACAGATCGATTCCCTCCTCGGGAACCGGTCCTCCGTACGGACGGATCGATTCCCTCTATGGGGAACCGGTCCTCCGTACGGACGGACTCGAATCCCTCTATAGAGAACCGGTCCTCCGTACGGACGGATCGATTCCCTCCTCGGGAACCGGTCCTCCGTACGGACGGACTCGAATCCCTCCTTGGGGAACCGGTCCTCCGTACGGACGGACTCGAATCCCTCTATAGAGAACCGGTCCTCCGTACGGACGGATCGAATCCCTCCTTGGGGAACCGGTCCTCTGTACGGACGGATCGGTCCCCGACGTGAGGGAACGTGGAGTTTCCACGTGACGAGAGCGCGTTTGCGAGTGGAGGTGGGTCCTCACCGCGAACTCCTCGGGCGTGACCTTGAGCACGTCGAACACCACCGCGTCGTAGCTCTTCGACATCTGCGAGGCGGCCGACGGCTTCTCCGACATTGACTCCGTGCTGCTGGTCGACTGCCAGGGGGGCGGGCGGGAGACAGAGAGAGAGAGAGAGGACGATGACGATGACGATGACAGTGACGACAAAAAATAAATAAACGAAAGCTTTATGTTTTTTTTTTATCCGGTAAGGCCACCACACCACTGAACCGTGTCCCTCGTTTTCAGAAGCGACTCTGGCCACGAAGTGTGGCTTGTCACCATTAGTTGGAAATTCATAGCAGCCCAAATACTCTGAACGCGTGACGTCGATTTCAGAAAAAGCAGAGGACCCGGAGAAAAATACATGTGACCACGGGGGAGAGAGACATCGTCAGGGTCGGGATCGAACCCACGACCTCCTGCATACCAGAAGGGGTAGTTAACATCTCCTCGCCACCACGATGATGATGATGAGAGAGAGAGAGACACTCAAAACTCCAAATATACAGCAGGCGTCATCAGGGTTGGGATCGAATCCACGACCTCCTGCATACCAGGCGGGATAGTTAACATCTCCTCGCCACCGTGATGATGATGAGAGAGAGAGAGACACGCAAACTCCAAATATACAGCAGGCGTCGTCAGGGTCGGGATTGAACCCACGACCTTCTGCATACCAGGCGAGGTAGTTAACATCTGATCATGATTATTCATAATCAACGTTTTTGGGTTTAGATCGCCGCGTTATTTATGAATGTGTCGTAACCCTCCACCACCCGACACGGCCAATCAGTAAAAAAGTGTCACGTTGACAAAAGACAAATAGTTCACTGCTTTAGCCCACCGGTGTGTTGAAGCATGAAACCACAACATTTACAATTTGAGTACGACGTTTCGCTGGTAATTGCACACATCGGTGGGCTAAAGCAGTGAACTATTTTGTCTTTTGTCAACGTGACACTTTTTTACTGATTGGCCGTGTCGGGTGGTGGAGGGTTACGACACATTTATAAATAACGCGATCTAAACCCAAAAACGTTGATTATGAATAACATTGGTCGCGAAAGCCTGCTCCGTGTTAAACTGATCTGATCATGATGTTGACGACGATTCCGAGCAGTGAGTGTAGCTACAACGCTACCACCACCACTACCGTCACCACCACTGTCACCACTGTCACCATCATTACATTACCACGACCACCACCATGACATCACCACCACCGTCATGACATCACCACCATCACCATCAGATCACCACAACCACCGCCACCATCACCCACCTCAGGTGCCTGAGCGCAAGAGGACGCATTGTGGCTTCTGTTCCCGACCGCCATGTCCATAGCTCAGGGCCGGGCCTCCCGCCGTCATGGGCTCACAGCGCCGGCACCTGACGCACGCAACAACAACAACAACAATCACCGACAACAACAACAACAACAACAACGCGTTCGTTCAACTTTATTTATCTATTTTTCCGTATCCCACCCCCCGACTGCGATCGCATTCGGAGATCTCGCAGAGCAGAGAGCAGTTGCCGCGACCTTTCACGTTGCCAAGGCGACGCTGTCAAGGCGACGGCCCGCGGAAGAGGATACCACAGAGCTAGCTTCGAGGCGTACGTAAGTGTAGTGAATTATGTACTGCATCCCAGTGTGGTGTATAGTGGTGTATCGTAGAATGTATGTGTGTTCAACTTCTTTCGCACAGTACGTAGCCAAACGTGCTAATCGGAGGTGCAGTGTGAGTCTATGGGTAGTGTTGAGTCTATGGGCAGTGTTGAGTCTATGGGCAGTGTTGAGTCTATGGGCAGTGTTGAGTCTATGGGCCAGTTTTGAGTCTATGGGTAGTGTTAAGTCTATGGGCAGTGTTGAGTCTATGGGCAGTGTTGAGTCTATGGGTAGTGTTGAGTCTATGGGCAGTGTTGAGTCTATGGGTAGTATTGAGTCTATGGGTAGTGTTGAGTCTATGGGCAGTGTTGAGTCTATGGGCAGTGTTGAGTCTATGGGCAGTGTTGAGTCTATGGGCAGTGTTGAGTCTATGGGCAGTGTTGAGTCTATGGGCAGTGTTGAGTCTATGGGCAGTGTTGAGTCTATGGGTAGTGTTGAGTCTATGGGTAGTGTTGAGTCTATGGGCAGTGTTGAGTCTATGGGCAGTGTTGAGTCTATGGGTAGTGTTGAGTCTATGGGCAGTGTGAGTCTATGGGCAGTGTTGAGTCTATGGGCAGTGTTGAGTCTATGGGCAGTGTTGAGTATATGGGCAGTGTTGAGTATTGGGCAGTGTTGAGTCTATGGGTGTGTGAGTCTATGGGCAGTGTTGAGTCTATGGGCAGTGTTGAGTCTATGGGCAGTGTTGAGTCTATGGGCAGTGTTGAGTCTATGGGCAGTGTTGAGTCTATGGGCAGTGTTGAGTCTATGGGCAGTGTTGAGTCTATGGGCAGTGTTGAGTCTATGGGCAGTGTTGAGTCTATGGGCAGTGTTGAGTCTATGGGTAGTGTTGAGTCTATGGGTAGTGTTGAGTCTATGGGCAGTGTTGAGTCTATGGGCAGTGTTGAGTCTGGGTAGTGTTGAGTCTATGGGCCAGTGTGAGTCTATGGGCAGTGTTGAGTCTATGGGCAGTGTTGAGTCTATGGGCAGTGTTGAGTCTATGGGCAGTGTTGAGTCTATGGGCAGTGTGAGTCTATGGGCAGTGTTGAGTCTATGGGCAGTGTTGAGTCTATGGGCAGTGTTGAGTCTATGGGCAGTGTTGAGTCTATGGGCAGTGTTGAGTCTATGGGCAGTGTTGAGTCTATGGGCAGTGTTGAGTCTATGGGCAGTGTGAGTCTATGGTGCAGTGTTGAGTCTATGGGCAGTGTTGAGTCTATGGGCAGTGTTGAGTCTATGGGCAGTGTTGAGTCTATGGGCAGTGTTGAGTCTATGGGTAGTGTTGAGTCTATGGGCAGTGTTGAGTCTATGGGCAGTGTTGAGTCTATGGGCAGTGTTGAGTCTATGGGCAGTGTTGAGTCTATGGGCAGTGTTGAGTCTATGGGCAGTGTTGAGTCTATGGGCAGTGTTGAGTCTATGGGCAGTGTTGAGTCTATGGGCAGTGTTGAGTCTATGGGTAGTGTTGAGTCTATGGGTAGTGTTGAGTCTATGGGCAGTGTTGAGTCTATGGGCAGTGTTGAGTCTATGGGCAGTGTTTATTCTATGGGCAGTGTTGAGTCTATGGGCAGTGTTGAGTCTATGGGTAGTGTTGAGTCTATGGGTAGTGTTGAGTCTATGGGCAGTGTTGAGTCTATGGGCAGTGTTGAGTCTATGGGTAGTGTTGAGTCTATGGGCAGTGTTGAGTCTATGGGCAGTGTTGAGTCTATGGGCAGTGTTGAGTCTATGGGCAGTGTTGAGTCTATGGCAGTGTTGAGTCTATGGGCAGTGTTGAGTCTATGGGCAGTGTTGAGTCTATGGGCAGTGTTGAGTCTATGGGCAGTGTTGAGTCTATGGGTAGTGTTGAGTCTATGGGCAGTGTTGAGTCTATGGGTAGTGTTGAGTCTATGGGCAGTGTTGAGTCTATGGGCAGTGTTGAGTCTATGGGCAGTGTTGAGTCTATGGGTAGTGTTGAGTCTATGGGCAGTGTTGAGTCTATGGGTAGTGTTGAGTCTATGGGCAGTGTTGAGTCTATGGGCAGTGTTGAGTCTATGGGCAGTGTTGAGTCTATGGGCAGTGTTGAGTCTATGGGTAGTGTTGAGTCTATGGGTAGTGTTGAGTCTATGGGCAGTGTTGAGTCTATGGGCAGTGTTGAGTCTATGGGCAGTGTTGAGTCTATGGGTAGTGTTGAGTCTATGGGCAGTGTGAGTCTATGGTAGTGTTGAGTCTATGGTAGTGTTGAGTCTATGGGTAGTGTTGAGTCTATGGGCAGTGTTGAGTCTATGGGCAGTGTTGAGTCTATGGGCAGTGTTGAGTCTATGGGCAGTGTTGAGTCTATGGGTAGTGTTGAGTCTATGGGCAGTGTTGAGTCTATGGGTAGTGTTGAGTCTATGGGCAGTGTTGAGTCTATGGGCAGTGTTGAGTCTATGGGTAGTGTTGAGTCTATGGGCAGTGTTGAGTCTATGGGCAGTGTTGAGTCTATGGGCAGTGTTGAGTCTATGGGCAGTGTTGAGTCTATGGGCAGTGTTGAGTCTATGGGTAGTGTTGAGTCTATGGGCAGTGTTGAGTCTATGGGTAGTGTTGAGTCTATGGGTAGTGTTGAGTCTATGGGTGTGTGAGTCTATGGGTAGTGTTGAGTCTATGGGCAGTGTTGAGTCTATGGGTAGTGTTGAGTCTATGGGCAGTGTTGAGTCTATGGGCAGTGTTGAGTCTATGGGCAGTGTTGAGTCTATGGGTAGTGTTGAGTCTATGGGCAGTGTTGAGTCTATGGGCAGTGTTGAGTCTATGGGCAGTGTTGAGTCTATGGGTAGTGTTGAGTCTATGGGGTGTTGAGTCTATGGGTAGTGTTGAGTCTATGGGCAGTGTTGAGTCTATGGGTAGTGTTGAGTCTATGGGCAGTGTTGAGTCTATGGGCAGTGTTGAGTCTATGGGTAGTGTTGAGTCTATGGGCAGTGTTGAGTCTATGGGCAGTGTGAGTCTATGGGTAGTGTTGAGTCTATGGGCAGTGTTGAGTCTATGGGTAGTGTTAGTCTATGGGTAGTGTTAGTCTATGGGTAGTGTTGAGTCTATGGGCAGTGTTGAGTCTATGGGTAGTGTTGAGTCTATGGGCAGTGTTGAGTCTATGGTAGTGGAGTCTATGGGCAGTGTTGAGTCTATGGGTATTATAGTGTTAGGTCTTGGTAGGTGAGTCTATGGGCCAGTGTTGAGTCTATGGGTAGTGTTGAGTCTATGGGCAGTGTTGAGTCTATGGGCAGTGTTGAGTCTATGGGTAGTGTTGAGTCTATGGGTAGTGTTGAGTCTATGGGCAGTGTTGAGTCTATGGGCAGTGTTGTGTCTATGGGCAGTGTTGAGTCTATGGGCAGTGTTGAGTCTATGGAATCATCGGAAAAACACAGCTGCGTGTCAATCCGCATGCAGCCCGTTGTTACATTCAACAGCGACCTCCCTCTGACCCCAAATTTCCAACGAGTAGGATTATTTGGACTCGGTCCTTCCGTACTCGGCGACACATTTTGGGCCTGCAGAAACAAAACAAAATACGAATTAGTTGTTCCCACACCCACCCCCCCATGATTCCAGACTCATGGGGGTCACCCCGTGGAGTTGGCACGGCTCCGGCCTTCTCCCCAACGGACGGATGCCCCCAGGCACCGCGGTGCCCTCGTTTCTCTCGCGGTGCTACAGAATAAAGGGACGCAACGACCGCTGGTTGTTTTGACACACACACACAAAGGGAGTCGCGGGAGGGATTGTGGGCTCAATGGGAGGCCCGGGCAGATGTCGCTGTGGGGGGGGGGGGGGGGGGGGGGTGGTGGGCGCGGGGGGCCCCTGGGGGTGTCCCACCCCCCTAGACACAGAGTCGACAAGAACACAAACACAGTTCGTATCGCATTGCAGGCATCATTTTAAGGCCGCGTGTCAATGAAGGAACAAAAATTAACCCGTAAAAACAAAGTTTTTTCACTATAAATCATTTATATGCGTGGCGGCTAGAGTCCTCCCGTCCTCTGGCTTGAGATGGCTGCCACCTATGGGTCAGATGATTGCCTGCCACCATTAAGCAATTGGTAATTAAATATTTAAAAAAAAATTCCTAAAAAGTGTAAAATTTTGGAAAAAAAATTTCACGAAAATTAATTGTCACGCACAACGAGTCTGTGTGCAAAATGTCAGCTCGATTGGATCACGGGAAGTGGGTTAAAAAACGACCGAAAGATTTGCACGGTCGTAAGCGCGCAAGCAAGCAAGCAAGTGAACTTAATATAAAGGATTTAAATAAGATAACCCGTAAAAACAAAATGTTTCACTCTAAATCCTTTATATGCGTGGCAGCGAACTTAATATAAAGGATTTAAAAATATATATGCCTGTGGAGGACGCGGGGATCGATCCCGCGACCTTTGGCATGGGAAGCGAGGGCACTACCAACTGCGCTACTCCGCCACGGTCTGTGGAGGGGTTACGCTCTGGGCTCTTACACTGTGACGTTCAGCCAAAGTGATGAATGAGTTCTATTTGAATATATGTAAAATAATTTTTTTTTGCCTAAAAAGTATTACATTTTGGTAATTTTTCACGAACATTAATTGTCTGGCACAACGAGTCTGTGTGGAAAATGTCAGCTCGATTGGATCACGGGAAGTGGGTTAAAAAACGACCGAAAGATTTGCACGGTCGTAAGCAAGCAAGCACGCAAGCAAGCAAGCGAACTTAATATAAAGGATTTTAAAAAAGGATCTTACTGATGAGTGCTTAAACCTGTTTCTCAAGTGGAGTGCGGTTGGTGGTCTCAGCCCCTGGAAACCAACGACCCATATAGAGACCCATTAGACTTGCACAGACTATCACCACAACCACCACAAAGTGGCGGTGACGTCACCACGGTGCTTGTGCCATGCTTGGTGCGCTCTGAGGCCATGTGAAGTGTCGAATGCCTGCTGGCAGGAGGTCAAGGAACAGACCTAGGTGCCATGGGTTGACCGACTGAGATGACCAGCTGTACCCCCCTACTGTGGCAACTTGCTGTGTTTTAGCCGCCCGGCACTCTGCCCGTTGTTGTGAGCGTCGCTCCTCCGCACTCTGTTGTTGCTGGAGGGCGACTGCCTCCAACTGCCCAGCGGCGTCCTTCACGGACCTCCTCCACAGAGGCCGAACTTGACACCGCTGGTACCAACAATCGGCAATTCCGATCAGCTCCGCATCCTTCTGTACCACATCAGCCCATCTCTTCCCTAGCTCGTGCATATAATACACAGACCCACAGACTCATATTGCAATTCAGAGTAACATGGAATCCACAGGCTCACACAAATACAAAGATCCCCCGTGTAGCCTTAACAGACTGTTGGGGCAAGTGCTGTGAGCGAGCACCTATGAAGGCCGGCACAATACACATGGGGGTGGGTGGCCAGCACGATGCCTGCTCGCCTTTGTCTCCCCAGTGGTGATGTTCACGACACACCGCACCAGGCATTCATTTGAGGTGCAGGACCGGTTCAGATATTTGTCAAAAATGTTGGCCACGAGCGGGAATCGAACTCGGGTCGCCGGGTTCGTAGCGCAGCGTAGCGCTAACCGCTACATTACCGCCCCCCAGGCTCAGACAGACCACACACAGACTCACGCGAAGACCTGCAGACGTACATTCACTTATGCAGAGGAGGCATACAGACCAGAGGTCGCAACCGGGTACCCGATACCCGTACCCTACCCGATACCCGGCTACCTGTACCTGGCCAGGTACGGGTAGCCGTTTGCAACCCTGGTGTGGCCGGGTACGGGTAGGCCGTGAGTCACTGGTGAGTAACTGTTTGTCACTCATTTCCCAAAGTCTTGTCTCTTCTCACAATTCAAGTTCCTAGAATCAACCCACCCACGCCTGCAACATGGCTTCATCCCAGAGGTCGCAATCAGGTACCCGATACCCGTACCCTACCCGATACCAGGGTACGGGTACGGCCGGGTACGGGTACCCGTTTGCGACCCTGGTGCGGCCGGGTACGGGTAGGGGTACAGAATCAAAACCCGTTTGCGACCTCTGATACAGACTTACACACAGGGACCCAACAGAGTCACAGACTTCTTGTCATCAAAATTGGGCTCTCAAGTGTAACGTGCCGATGGTCTCGGCAGCCCGGCCACCGACAACCCACAAAGAGAACCGCATGCTTCACCACGCTGGTCAGCGCGGGTTGCCGAAGTCGGTGAGCGCTGGCGTGGGATACACATAAGTACAGTACGATAATTACATTTGCCACACCATCGTATGAAGAAGAACACCACGGAAATCCACATTTCGCAACGAACGTGTACAGTGCAAATAAGACATCTCGTGATGATGTTTTTCCACTTTCCGCCGCCGATGATGATGATGTTTTTCCATCTCGCTCCTGTTACTGCAATGGGCAAGCGCTGGGCCGATGCCATCACCGCTGGACGCTGGACTCTACGGTGGTTGCGCAAACCGAACCGGATTTCTCTGTAACAGGAGTCTTAGAGTGTTTGCGCAAGCAAGTACGAGCCCACGACTGCCTTCAACCCTTCCTCTTTCAACTGTGACTAACCCTCTATCTTGTGTATAGACATGGCGAAGACACACCCAGACAATTTTCATATATGGCTAAGAGACACCCACACAAATTTCATACATGGCTCACAGAAACCCACACAAATTTCATATATGGTTAAGAGAGACCCCATACAATGTTTAGAAATTACTAAGAAACACCCAGACAATCTTCATATATGGCTAAGAGAGACCTCATACAATGTTTAGATATGGTTAATAGAAACCTACACAATGTTTAGATATGGCAAAGAAACACCCAGACAATCTTCATATATGGCTAAGAGAGACTCCATACAATGTTTAGATATGGTTAATAGAAACCCACACAATCTTTAGATAACTAAGAAACACCCAGACAATCTTCATATATGGCTAAGAGAGACCTCATACAATGTTTCGATATGGTTAATGGAAACCCACACAATGTTTAGATGACTAAGAAACACCCAGACAATCTTCATATATGGCTAAGAGAGACCTCATACAATGTTTATATATGGCTGCCTTAATGCTCCTATTCCCACAAGGCAGCTAAAGTCAACCCAAAGAACTGTCATTACTCTTTGGTTCTTTCGGTAAAGTCACGTAGGTATAAAATAAAATAAATCACGACGTTTCGGGTGCAACACAAGCATCCATCATCAGGTGGGAAAGCAGACCATGCTTTTTTTTCTACCTACGCGACTTTACCGAAAGAACCAAAGAGTATAGATTCCTGCAGTCACGAAAGCTTCAAATCAAGATTGAACTGTTATTACTTCCGCCCTCAAATTTTTATTCTTTCCAATCTCTCATGAATAAATAATAATAGTAACTTCGTATCCATAAGAGGTTTATAAATGTGTCGTTAAACCCGCCACCACCCGACACACCTATATTTAAACACGCTCTAACCCAAAAACCTCTTTCATGGATAATATTGGCCGCGAAAGCCTCCCAAGTGTAAAAGTAACTTGCTACATTTTGTATCTGTGCCGCTCTGGTGAGGAGGCCTTCATCCAGCAGTGGAGTGGCAGGAGGGTTGCGCGCGCAACAACATCAACATTCGCCCCCCCCCCATTCTGCAGATGATCGCGACAGAGAAACAGATTTGCTTGAAATTGTTTTACAGACGCTGAACAACAGGTTTGAAGCTTTCGTGACTGCAAGGATTCATACTCTTAGGTTTTTTCGGTAAAGTCACGTAGGTAAAAAAATAAAAGTTAATAAAAGTAATAATGGAAATAAAATTAAATAATAAAACACTCTTAGGTTTTTTTCGGTAAAGTCACGTAGGTAAAAAATTAATTAAAAGTTAATAAAGTAATAATGCAAATAAAATAATAAATCACGACGTTTCGGAGGCAACACAAGTCTCCGTCATCAGGTGGGACCGTCACAGCTAAAATGACTGCATCAAGTGAGGAAAAAATTTACCCGTAAAAACAAAGTTTTTCACTATAAATCCTTTATATGCGTGGCATCGGTTTTATTTATTATTCATTTCTGTTTTTCTTGAGTAAGAGTTCCATTTTTATCACATTGGTATTTTAAATTAAATATGACATTTATTTTTTTCCTAAAAGTGGAACATTTTGGAAAAATGTTTTCACGAAAATAAATTGTCACGCACAACGAGTCTGTGTGCAAAATGTCAGCTCGATTGGATCACGGGAAGTGGGTTAAAAAACGACCGAAAGATTTGCACGGTCGTAAGCGCGCAAGCAAGCAAGCGAACTTAATATAAAGGATTTAAAAATTCCAAAGACCAGCCCTTAAATATAAGTTAAGGGGGGGAGGGCTAATCTGAATGTGGTAACCAGGGAATGGAACGTGGGGGTGGTGAGCGGGGGCTACAAGAGAAATTGGTCAACGTTGTCATGTGCAAGAAAAAAAACCTAAGAGAGCTGAACAACAGATTTCCAATGCCTAAAGATAGGAGCTTGATTCTTCAAACTCATCTCGGAGATAAGAGGCCAAACACAAACAGCCTCTCTCTGGTCGTCCGCCTGATAATACTGGTCAACACACTTTTTCTGGCATAAGGTATTCCAACGATCTTAAGGTAATTCTGGGGTGCCGATTCCAAATCTGGCATCAGTTTTTTGTCTATCACATCAGGTTTTTGAGATATCAAATATTGCATTTTCAATAAAAACTGCAGAAGAAAAATATTAAATAAATGTGGATATCTACATAAAATGATATTATAAACACACTATCCTAAAAATACAGCACCATATTTTAACACTAAAGCAGTCACTGACTCGCAACACTTTGCAATCATAAGTGACAGAGTTAATTTCGAGTAAAATCAATGAAAATGGGGTATGCCGATAGCATAAAAATGAGATGTGATAGAGCAAATCTGAGATCAGATTTGGAATCAGCACCCTGAAATTGGTCTAAAACAGCTGCAAAAGTCCAGGCCAGAAAAAAATGATTTTTTTTGTTGTTGACCTGTGTAATAAATATCCCGTCGTGATTACCGGCGCAACCTCGTACTCGAATGGTAAATGTTGTCGTGGGTTTCACTCTCCGACGCACAATCGATGTGCGGCTGTACCGGGAAACGAAACGGGCCACGTTTTGTTTAAGTGATACAAACCTACCTTGCTAGTTGACAGTGTGGGGTGGGTGGTGGCGAGTTTAACGACGCGACATTTATATTTACGCGATCTTAACCCCCCCAACAAAACCTCTATTCGTGGATGATATCGGTCGCGAAAGCCTACGTGTTAGACAGAGTAAACCCACTGCAACATTTACAATTGGAGTCACCGTGACGTTTCGCCGTATTAACAACCACCACAAGCAGCCTCATCAAAGACAGCCAGAATTGAATTGCAAATGTTGGAATGGGTTTAACGCACAACCGGTTAGTGCTGAACCAGTAACGAATTGGCCACGTTCTTACTCTGTTTTTTTCGGTAAAGTCACGTAGGTAAAACAAAAAATAAATGAAAACAACTCAATTAAATCACGACGTTTCGGAGGCAACACAAGCCTCCCTCATCAGGTGTAAAAAAAACTGCAAAATAACTAACTAAAAAAGGCACAGCTAAATAACTAACTATTTTGCTGCGTCTTCTTGGTTCTTCGGTAAAGTCACGTAGAAGGGAAGTAATAAATAATAAAAAGAAAGTATAATAAAATGAAATAATAATAAAATAATAATTAAACATAATACAATATTTTATTATGTTTTATTTTATTACTTTATTACTTCCCTTCTACGTGACTTTACCGAAAGAACCAAGAAGATGAATCCCTGCAGTCACGAAAGCTTTAAATCGAAAAATATTTTGCCGTGCCTTTTTTTTTTAAAACCTGATGAGGGAGGCTGCCTCGAAACGTCGTGATTTAATTTAGTTGTTTTCATTTATTTTATTATTTTACCTACGAAAGCTTCAAATCTAGAATTAATGTCTACGTTCTGTTAACGTGACACACTCCCTTACTGATCAGGCCGTGTCGGGCATTGGTGGCCGGCTTGATCGATCTCACCCAAAAAGTTCGATTCTGCACAATAACCTGATGTTGCCACCCTCTTAACGCGTTTCACGCAGACCCTTAACCACCAACATCCTCCACTTAGCCAACACTGCTGAGGGCGGGGGGGGGAGATAAGTGGTACGAAATGAGATCCTATTAAGGCTGGCTTCTTGCACGTGAGAGTTCGCGTTGTGGTCAAGAAATCCACGCCCGGCCGCCTTTGTCTCCCCACTGCTGACGATGCACACACAGTACCACACCAGGTACTCACTTAAGGCTGAGTCGACTTAGGGAAGCACCCAGGACCGGTTCAGATATTCGCTAAAAGTTGTATGTTCCTTATACATATGAACACACACATAATATACACACATAACAAGAGTAGCAATCTTCTTGGTTCTTTCGGTAAAGTCACGTAGAAGGGAAGTAATAAAATAATTCTCACGACGTTTCGGCCACAACGCAAGCAGCCGTCCTCAGGTGAAGCTCCAAGCTTGGTGGTGTTTCATTCTTCACCTGAGGACGGCTGCTTGCGTTGAGGCCGAAACGTCGTGAGAATTATTTTATTATGTTTTATTTTTATTATTTTATTATTTCCCTTCTACGTGACTTTACCGAAAGAACCAAGAAGATGAATCCCTGCAGTCACGAAAGCTTTACATCGAAAAGAATAGCTGTCAATCGCCACTAATCGGCAGCGCAGTCACCACAGTGCTTGTGCCAGGCTAGGTGCACATATAAAAAAAACACTGCACACACACATAGAAAACACACAAGCTGGACATACACCAACACACACACACATATACAGTGTATGTACTTGACAATACAGCACAGCGTAATTCACGTACTATATATAAACGAATATTTCAAAGTGATCTGCTCAAATGAGATAAGGAGGCGTTTGGTCATCTGTTTTACAGCCCTGATCAAGTGGTGAAGATTCCACATTCGCAGGGCGGGCGCGAGTCTTACCCATAGGACAGCCACTGTTGCCTTTCCCACAAAGTGGTACCAACTTTACCGCCCCCCGAAGGGATGATGGGCTGTATGTACGTTGGGACTTATTTAGCAACGCACGTAGCCAGCCGTGCTAATCAGAGGATCGATTAGCAACCATATACACGTCCAGTACTTGTGCACACCCGTTCACATTAAGCATTTCAAAGCAGTATTACTCATAAACATTTCACGTACACTTGAAAGATAGTGTGTACATTCTAACAAGTGTGTTTACATTCAATTAAAACAAAGGTTTCAAAATACCGGGGGAAATAAATACAGCGCGTGAATGTATACGTGCGTGTACAAATACACGTTCGTACACAGCTTACATTATTACACATTTAACACAATTTTTTACGTAAAATACAGTGCGCACACATATACAAACAGCCTTTACCGGCACAGTATCATCACTATAGATTTAACATTTATTGCATTGTTTACAAACAAAACTCATACATAACAAGCACAGCGCACGGTTTGACACGGACACGAGTATTTAACAATGCAAACATTTCAGAATTAAACAAAAAAAATCTTAACTCCGATGCTACCTGTAACATTCACCGCCTCTCGACTAGATCCCTCGCCGGGCAGGGTGCCTCTTCTCCCGCGGGTTGCACTAGGCCGCAAAGTCCCTTCCCAGGAACAATCAAAAACGCCGGGTAAATTCGACGGCAACCGGCGGACTCGAGGTGTAACGCGGATCGCGTCCGGGGATATCGGAATCCTCTCCCGTGCAGTTTCAATTAAACATTCTCACTTTTAACGAAACCCCTGTTTGTTAATTACGCTTTCCTCAGCAAACCGTCTGGCCCCCCGCTTAAACATGGCCGTTATAGCGGCTTCACATTCCCTACAACGCATGCGCGCGGCGGCCCCGCTCCGCGGCTTCCCATTGGTCGAGCCGACGGAGAGCCCGAACGGCTCGGGTCAATCGCCGCGGCCTGATTGGTCGAGCGCTGGGGGACGACCCTCGGCCAATGGGAGCGCGAGATTCGACGGGCGACGCTTGTCCGCGCTGCGAAATACAAACGCGGGGCGCGGCCACGCGAAATTTTGATCGATGCAAAAACAAAATCGATGGCTTCGTCGATTAATCGATTCCGGGAGAAATCGGTTCGTTGAGTTAGAAATCGATAAGTGTATTGTGACGGGAGATAAACACTATCGATTTTTTTTTGATTGGCTATCGATTTTTCGATCCGCAATCGATTTCTGTCGTCACAATTGCGCGGTGGTTGACCTGTACGGCGAGCATACTGGTCCCCGGCCATGGTAATGTGGAATTTCCATCACTGGCTCAGGGTCGGCAATTGAAATCGAGCGCTTCCTCCACGAGATGACCCGCTTGCTGCAAACCTTTTAAATGCGCCGATTAACTTAATCGTTAAAACGCGCATTCATAAACGTCACAAAGATTGGATAAAAGTTTTATTTTTATTTTATTTAAAAGCCTACGTGTGAAACTAAATGGTAGAGGTATTGTTTGGGTATTTTGGTAAAAGTCACGTAGATATATTGTAAAGAAAATTTTTTAAAACGACGTTTCGATCACAACGCAAGCGATGATAACGCTTTGGTTATTTCGATAAAGTCACCTTTAGAAAGAAAAATACATTAAATAATAAATTTCGACGTTTCGTTTGCAACACAAGCAATCGTCATCGGGTAGAACACAAGCAATGATGACGATCGCTCGTGTTGTGATCGAAACGTCGTAGTAAGAATGTGAATTTCTGCAGTCACGAAAGCTTTAAGTCGAGATTTAAATGGAAGAATTTTATACTCTTGGGTTTTTTTCGGTAAAGTCACGTAGGTAAAACAATCAATAAAATAAAATAATAATAAAATAATAATAAATGAAAATAAATCACTTAAATCACGACGTTTCGGAGGCAACACAAGTCCCCGTTTTCAGATGGGACCAGGGTCAACGGCTTGATAAGGGCACCACGGAGTGACCAGCCCCTCCACACCCAGCCCCACCCCTCCCACCCCCCCACCCAGCCCCACCCTCCCCACCCAGCCCCACCCCACCTTCCCCACCCAGCCCCTCCACACCCAGCCCCACCCCTCCCACCCCCCCACCCAGCCCCACCCTCCCCACCCAGCCCCTCCACATCCAGCCCCTCCCCTCCCACCCCCCACCCAGCCCCACCCTCCCCACCCAGCCCCACCCCACCTTCCCCACCCTCCCCACCCAGCCTAGCCCCTTCCCACCCTCCCCTCCCCAAAAGCCCCTCCCTCCCCACCCAGCCCCTCCCTGCACGACGGACGGACGGACACAATAATCCCCTGTGGGCTGGTGTAACCAGGAGGTTCCTACCAGTATAAACCCCAATTATCCCAGAATCACACAATCTTCAGACCGGAGGAATCCGATAAGATGTCGAGTCGACACGATCTAGTGGACGCCTTGGGATGGGGTTCATCCAGCAGTGGATAAGACCGTTGATGATGATGGCGGTGGTGCCGAAACGTCGTAATAATTGTATTGTTTAATATTTTTATTATTTTATTATTTCCCTTCTACGTGACTTTACCGAAAGAACCAAGAATATGAATCCATGCAGTCACGAAAGCTTTAAATCGATTTGAAGCATGTTTTATTCTTTTTGGGGGGAGGGGCAGAGCTTTGTGACGTCATATTTGAGGGGGGGGGTCTGACTTTTTGTGACGCCGTGTGACGAGGGGGGGGGTCAAAAACCGTCCAAATCGCGTGACGTCATTTATGGGCGGCCCCCTTGACTGCGCGTGACTCAAGTCACTTATTTACAGAACACACACAGACACACACACACACACAGACACACACACACAGACACACACACACACACAGACACACACACAGACACACACACAGACACACACACACACACAGACACACACACAGACACACACACACACAGACACACACACACAGACACACACACACAGGACACACACAGACACACAGACACACACAGACACAGACACACAGACACACAGACACAGACACACAGACACACACACACAGACACACAGACACACAGACACACAGACACAGACAGACACACACACAGACACACACACAGACACACACACAGACACACACACACACAGACACACACACACACAGACACACACACACACAGACACACACACACAGACACACACACACAGACACAGACACACACACACACAGACACACACAAGACCACACACACAGACACACACACACACGACCACACACACACAGACACACACACACACAGACACACACACAGACACACACACAGACCACAACACAACAACAACCGCCATTCGCCACTAAGTGGCGGTGACGTCACCACGATGCTTGTGCCAGGCCAAGTGCACCTTGAGGCCACGTGAAGTGTCGAACGCCCGCTGGCAGGAGGTCACGGGGCAGACCCAGGTGCCACGGGTCGACTGACCGAGATGACCGAGATGACTGGCTGATGCACCACCTGTGCCCCCTACTGTGCCAACTTGCTGTGCTTTAGCCACCCGGCGCTCCGCTCGTTGTTGTGAGCGTCGCTCCTCCGCCCTCCGTTGTTGTTGGAGGGCGACTGCCTCCAACTGCCCAGTAGCGTCCTTCACGAGCCTCCTCCACTGAGGCCGATCTTGACACCGCTGGTACCAGTCATCGGCAAGTCCACTCAGCTCCACGTCCTCCTGTACCACATCACTCCATCTCTTCTCCAGCCCGTGCCGCGCCCGTCTAGCCCCCTCGATCCGGCCGAACAAAAGCTGTTTAGGCATGCGGTGGCTGGGCATGCGGGCTACATGACCCAGCCAACGCAGCCTTGCCTGCCGGAGGAGCTCACTGATGGGACTTTGCCCAGATCTTTCAAGGATTTGTGAGCTCCTCACACAATCCAGCCTGGTTAAACCCAGGATGGATCGTAGGCAGGCCAGCCTAAATGTTTCCAACCGGCGAAGATGCTCCACCAGGGGGGTCCACGTCTCGCAAGCGTAGAGAAGGGAGGGAATGACCGTGGCCGAGAAGACCTGAAGCTTCGTGCGGAGCGACAGACCAGGTAGCTTCCACACAGCGTTACGCAACCGATGAAAAGATATTGCCGCTCGACTGATTCGGAGTGAGACCTCTGCTGATAAACTGGAGCCGGTCATAAGCACACTGCCCAGGTATGGGAAACTCTCCACTCTCTCCACAACTGCCCCATCACCAATTGGGAGTTGTGGGGGTGGAGTGTCCGATGGTACAAAATACCCAGGCAGGTGCTTAGTTTTGGTGGGGCTGATGGTAAGGCCCCACCTCTTAGTGGCACGCTCCAGTCTCAGCAGCAGCGTCTCCAACTCCTCTTCTGAATGAGCAGCTATTACCAAATCATCGGCATACATAACGTGGTTGACCAATAGGGAGCCATCCCTTGATCGCACCCGGGCATCGATCAGCCTCCCATTATATCTGTACCAAATGGAAATTCCCCCGGTACAGCTATTGAAGGCTTCACGAACTACGCGGTCAAAATAGATGTTAAATAATGTGGGAGCCAGAGGACATCCCTGTCGCACCCCAAGGTGTACAGGGAAAGGCTCCGACTCCCGGCCACGTAGTTTTACCCGGGCCCGCTCACCATCATGAAGGTCCTTAATGATCGTGAGCAGAGGGTCAGGGACTCCGAAAGCACGAAGAACAACCCAGAGCCCAGTCCTACTGATGGTATCATAGGCCTTGACCAGGTCAATAAAGCAGAGATGTAGGTCTTTTTGGAATTCCCTACACCTCTGCTGTAGCAGACGGACAGAAAATATGGCATCTGTGCAGGACCGCCCTTTCCTGAAACCGCATTGGGGCTCCGCAAGCCTCTCCTCAGCGTGCCTAGCAAGGCGATGTTGAATAATCCTTGCCAGGACCTTACCCGGCACACTGAGGAGTGAGATGCCCCTGTAGTTGTTACAGTCGGTACGGTCCCCCTTCTTAAAGAGGGGGACCACCAGGGCATCCTTCCAGTCCTGCGGAACCCGTCCAGTGGTCCAGACTGTTGTTATGATGTCATATAGGGCAGTCTGTGCACAAACGCCACCCTCCCTCAGCATTTCGCTTGGGAGATCATCTCTGCCCGGTGCCTTCCCTGGTCTCAGACTCCGGATCGCCCTCAGTACTTCCTCAACAGCTGGCACCTCAGCCAGCCACTCACAGGGGGTGACCTCTTCCAATATTTGAGGCACCGCAGCCTCAGCAGGGTTATCACCACTTTGTGCCATGATGTTTTCCTGGCTGAGAGAATTTCCCTCCCCCAGGACCTCACAGAAATGCTCAGCAAATCTGCAAACCTGTTCCTGGGGGTCGGAGATTGGATCACCGTTTTTTCCTCTAATGATGGTAATAGGTGTGGCGCTGCAGGTTACTTTTTTGATGGAGTTAAATAGTGATTTGTGATCACGGGCCACTGAGGCAGACTCCATCTCCTCAGCAACCCGCGACCACCACCCATCCTTACAGCGCCTTACGGCTCTCCGAACTTCCGAGCGAAGGCTGCGGTAAACCTCCTCATTCTCTGACGTGGGATGCTGTAGGCGATGAGAGTGGGCCTGTCGCTTTTTCTCAATTAACCTGAACACCTCCTCTGTCAGCCAGGGTTTCTGGGGAGGTCTGGACCGCGTACCCAAAGCAGCCATTGCAGCTGCATGAGTCACAGTCTTAAACCTCGCCCATTTCCCCTCGACATCAGGTGGAGTGGGGGACGATGCCAACCCCAGCTGCAAGCGATGATGAAATTCTCGCTTGCAACTTTATCAGCTAACTGAGACCAGGCCACTTTTGGTTGGAATGGGATCCTGGGTGTACACCCACCACCGGAGTGGAAGAAAGGCAGGCGCATCTTACAGATGACTAGTCGATGGTCAGAGGACAGATCAGCTCCACGGTAGGTCCTGGTGTCAAGGACATGGGCTCGCATCCGCTGGTCCGTCACTATGTAGTCCAGCAGATGTTCTTGCTTGGACCCGGCATGTATCCATGATGTTGTGTGGATGCGCCGATGCCGGAAGAGCGTGTTGGTAATTACAAGCCCATGGGCTGCACAAAAATCTAGCAGCCTCCTACCGTTATTATTGAGCTGATCTGGCCCATGCCTTCCAATCACTCCAGACCAGGTGCCAGCATCATGACCAACTCGGGCATTGAAGTCACCCAACAAGATGACTCTGTCCCGAGTGGCCACTTTAGCCAGCACCTGTGACAGGAGGTCATAGAAAGCGTCTGACTCATCGGCTTTGCCTGCATCCCTCCACGGATGTTCATCTTCGGTGGGGGCATAAGTAACCACGACCACCACTCCTCGCCTCTGGTTGATGGGAAGGCGAGCCCAAAGTATCCTGGGGCTTACAGCTTCCCACACCTCACCGCCACGCTCCCACGCCCCCTTCATTCTTTTGTTCAGAAGAAGAGCCACACCCTGTTGTTTGGCAGTCTCCTGCCCCGAGTAGAGGACTGTCCACCCCTCATGGTGGCAGGAGCCAGAACCGGTCCACCGGACCTCCTGAATGCCACAGAGATCCAGGCGGTACCGGTCCAGCTCCCGACAGAGAGTGGCAGCCTCTCCTCCGCAGTGAGCGTTCGAACATTCCACGTGGCCATCCGCAATGGTTTTTTGTTGTTTCTGGAGGAGCCCCGAGGGTGAAAATTCAATCTCCTGGCTCCGCCAAATGGGGTTTGGCCAGGAGACGTCATAAAAGCCTGACCCCCCGGGGCCTCCGGCACAAGCTTATTTGTTCAGGTTTATGTTTAATTCG
>NC_083845.1:9118808-9122567 GCF_015708825.2 Lethenteron reissneri
TGGGGAGGGTGGGGAGGGTGGGGAGGGGCTGGGTGGGGAGGAGAGGGTGGGGAGGGGTTGGGTGGGAGGGTGGGGCTGGGTGGGGGGTGGGAGGGGTGGGGCTGGGTGGAGAGGGGCTGGTCACCCCGTGGTGCCCTTATAAAACTCAACGTTTAACATACTCACGCCGGCTTGTGCCCGCCCTCACAGTCGGGCATATTTGCGGAATACACCACGCCGCCGTTGACCCTGTAGGCCATTGACCGAGCAACCCAACGTTCCTACCAGCTCCCTCCGCAGCAGGACAATGTGTTGCGTTTATTTTGTTGTCCTTCCACCCACACCTCCGATGAGTGCGGAAACGTCTACGTACGGTGCGAAAGAACTCCAGCAAACGAGCGCACGCAACACACACACAAGTTTGGCAAAATGTACCCGCAAATTTATTCGATTGGAAAAACTCCACGAAGCAATCATCGCCGCCCCCCCACCCCCTACCGACAGCAGACTCATACCCCCCCGCCCCCTCCCCCCAGGTCTCTCTTTGGAGATCGGAGCCGGCTCGACGGGACAAACTTTGCACGTTGCGCCCCCGTCAACAACGATGGGGCCACCTTGGGAAAAACGTGGGGGGGGGGGTTGGCGGACCGCGCAAGGACGGGATAAGGTGACAGGCGGTACGGCGAACAGACCGACTCACCGCCACGGGTGGGAGTGCTCGACGCACGATCTGAAGTTCGCGCAATCTCATCCCGTGCACGGTCAATTCGGTTCGGGAGGGACTATTAAACAAAGAGTAAGTGCAATGAGCGACCGCCACATATCCACGACTGCCAACAACGCACGCACGCACGCACGCTGAACCTTTTTCGCACCGTACGTGGCCATCCACGCGAATCGGAGGAGCTAAATTAACCGGCCATGTGCGACGGTAATCTTCTGTGGATGTTCACGCGTGCCCAGCGCATGTGCGACGTTGTCCAGCAGAACCCCTCTTCTTCTTGGTTCTTTCCGGTAAGTCACGTAGAATGGAAATATAAAATAATAACAAGTAAACCCTTAAAAACAAGTTTTTCACTATAAATCCTTTATATGCGTGGCAGCGAACTTAATATAAAGGATTTAAAATATATTCGCCTGTGGAGGACGCGGGGATCGATCCCGCGACCTTTGGCATGGGAAGCGAGGGCGCTACCAACTGCGCTACTCCGCCACGGCCTGTGGAGGGGTTACGCTCTGGGCTCTTATACTGTGACGTTCAGGCCAAAGCGATAAATGAGTTATATTTGAATATGTAAAATACATTTTTTTGCCTAAAAAGTGTAAAATTTTGGGAATGTTTTTTCACGAACATTAATTGTCTGGCACAACGAGTCTGTGTGGAAAATGTCAGCTCGATTGGATCACGGGAAGTGGGTTAAAAAAACGACCGAAAGATTTGCACGGTCGTAAGCAAGCAAGCAAGCACGCAAGCAAGCAGCAAGCATGCGAACTTAATATAAAGGATTTAAAAATAAAACATAATAAAGATAATTCTCACGACGGTTTCGGCCACAACGCAAGCAGCAGGTGAAGACCAGGTCCTGTCAGACGCTGTCTTTCAGACAGACCTGTTCTTTCCGACAGCGTCTGACGCTGTCTCCCCGACAGACCTATTCTTCACCTGAGGACGGCTGCCTTGCGTTGTGGGCCGAAACGTCGTGAGAATTATTTAATGTTTCATTTTTATTATTTTATTATTTCCCTTCTACGTGACTTTACCGAAAGAACCAGAAGATGAATCTGAACTTATTCGTCACCCCGCCCTCATCGGTCGTCATCGTCGTCGTCAATCCACTGCTGGATGAGTATGTACGGTGCAGAATAAGTTCACAGACATACTGACGGCCCATAGACTCGCGCTGCCCATAGACTCAACACCGCACCTCTGATTATCACGGTTGGCTACGTATGGTGCGAAAGAAGTTCAACTTGCATGCGTACAACGACACGCGGCAGGTCACCGTCACCACTTTGACACGGTCTACTCGGTTTGCTCGATCTCCCGTTGAATAAAAGAATTAGCGACCGACTCATCGCTCCAGCTCTTCGGTTGGACGTCCTCTGAGAATTTCAGTTGGGAGACACGGACTGGCTTTGCTTCCTTCGCCCTCGCGTCCCACCGCCCTGTAGCTCTTAAGAGTTCATAGTGCAACAAGCTACGAGCTCAAATTAATAATAATACGCGGCGATTAAAAAATACATATTGCTTGGAATATCGGAGTAGCGATCGGTAAAGCAAACATACGACTTACAGAGAAGCAGATAATAGACACATTTTTTGTCGTTTATACATTTTGTACACGTGTGCAATAGTTTGTTTTCAGTTGCGTACGTCAATTTGGCCTTGTCGGTCCCTCCCTCCTCCCTCCAGACAGCAAAATTTTCTTTATAATACTGCGAGTATGATAGCGTATCGGCCGGGATGGAGGGGGTGAGGTGAGAGGCTGCCACTCCTCTGTCGGGCGCTGGACGGTACCGCCTGGATCTGTGGGTATTCAGGATGTCCGGTGGACGGCTCTGGCTCCTGCAACCATGAGGGTGGACAGTCTCTACTCGGGGCAGGAGACGGCCAAACACAGGGAATGAAGGGGGCGTGGGAGCGTGGGGGAGGTGGGAAGTGGAAGTCCCAGCTACTTGGGGCTCGCCTTCCCATCAACCGGAGGCGAGGAGTGGTGGTCGTGGTACTTATGCCCCCACCGAAGACGAACATCCGTGGAGAGATGCAGGCAAGGCCGATGAATCAGAGCCTTCTATGACCTCCTGTCACAGGTGCTGGCTAAAGTGGCCCTCGGGACAGAGTCATCTGTTGGGTGACTCAAGCCGAGTTGGTAATGATGTGGCACCTGTCTGGAGTGATTGGAAGGCATGTTGTTGTTGTCATGGGTGACGCTGAATGCCGGGGAGGAGTGGATGACGTCACCATCGCGACCAACGTCCGCACGATGGTGACGTCATCATTGCGCGGACGTCTGCGCAGTGATGACGTCATCGCGCGGGACGTCTGAGCGATGGTGACGTCACCCCGTGCCCACACCATCGCGATTAGGAACAGAGAGACAGGAACAGACAAGCGAGACATCTCGATGAGAAGGCAAGAGAAAGGTGGAGAGAGACAAGGCTCCGTATAGGATCAAAAGTTTGCTGGCTGGCGGCTGGGAGGGATGGACGGTCACGTCCAATAGGATGTGCGGGTTTCTAGCATTCATACAATTAAAAAATAAGCGACCGCGTTTCATACTCCGTACGGTTCCCCGCTCCATACGCTCCGATCTCCGTACGTACCCACGCTCCGCACGTCATCGCGGTGTTCCCGCGGGGCGTTCAGAGCGCGTTTTCTGCCGCTGTCGCGTGTCAATTGGCATGGAGTCTGACGTTTCGCCACCACGCACGGATAAATAAAAAAGTGAAAAATAAAGTAAGTGGCGTTGCTTTGCTGCACAGCTTCCCAACACAATGCGCGGAGGGAAAACGAATAACGCGGCGGCACAACCTCCCAACAATACGCGGAGAGCCGGGCTGCGCGGCCGCGAAAACCCACGCCGGCAGTAGCATCAACCCGCCCCCCCCCCCCCCGTTCCTCATTTAAGCTGCCAGGACACGGAGCGAAACGTCGGACGTCGCGGCAACGCGGCACGGCGCGTCGCAAATTGTCTTGCTGTGGGGGGGGGGGGGGGGGAGAAAGCTCCCGGCACGCGGAAGCGACGACGCCGAACAACGCCGCGACGTGGCCGGCAACGA
>NC_083845.1:9123067-9158080 GCF_015708825.2 Lethenteron reissneri
CGTCACAAGTGATGGCGTAATCGTCTTGGCCTGCAAGGTGAATCGGAATTAGAATATTGTATTTATTCTGCAGGGTGAATCCGATGAAATAAAAGCTCTTTCGATTTAAAGCTTTCGTGACTGCAAGGATTTCTCTTCTTGGTTCTTTAGGTAAAGTCACGTATAAGGGAAGTAATAAAATAATAAATTCAGACGCTGTCTCCCGACAGACCTGGTCTTCACCTGAGGACGGCTGCTTGCGTTGTGGCCGAAACGTCATGAGAATTGTTTAATGTTTTCATTTTTTATGAAGCTCTTTGTTTCCAGTAGGGGCACGGGGTCAGAACGTTATAACAGCAAACAGTACACAAACAAACACGATTGGAATGCAGAAAGTACAAGAAATGTCAATAAAATCGATTAAAATATATATGCAAATACAACTAAACTCTTTCATTTGACGAGGTGAAGCCGACCGAGCTATTAGCTTATTGTTTCAGAAGCGACGCGTCCATCACAAACGAAAGCTCAACGAAGTGGTTTATCACCATCGCAGTAGCCAAATGCTTTAAATACTCTGAACGCACGTTGATTGAACCAGAACACCCTTGACAAAAATTAACACGATCACGGGAAGAACATGCATTATACAGCAGCAGGCGTCAGGGTCGGGATCGAACCCACGACCTCCTGTACACCAGGCGAGGTAGTTAACATCTCCTAGCCACCGTGATGATGATGAGAGAGAGAGAGACACGCAAACTCCAAATATACAGCAGCAGGCGTCAGGGTCGGGATCGAACCCACGACCTCCTGTATACCAGGCGAGGTAGTCAACATCTCATAGCCACCGTGATGATGATGACGAGAGAGAGAGACACACAAACTCCAAATATACAGCAGCAGGCGTCAGGGTCGGGATGGAACTCACGACCTCCTGTACACCAGGCGAGGTAGTCAACATCTCCTAGCCACCGTGATGATGATGAGAGAGAGAGACACGCAAACTCCAAATATACAGCAGCAGGCGTCAGGGTCGGGATCGAACCCACGACCTCCTGTACACCAGGCGAGGTAGTCAACATCTCTCCACGGGCCGATCGTTGAGCAGCGTAGTGAACGGAGGAGCCAGTGCGTAGACTATAGACGATTGTGCCGATGCCACCACCGCCACCACCACCGCCTGCGGGTTTTGTACCGCACTAAAGAACAAGTCTGCGCCTGTTCCAGTCACATTAGCCGAGAGCGTTTTCACCACACCCAGTCGGGGGAGTTTGTTCAATAAACACGTGTTCACAAAGATCCCCCGTGTAGCCTCGATCGGCGTTTGGGGCAAGTGCTGTTAGCGAGCACCTATGAAGGCCGGCACGGCACGCGAGAGGGGGTGGGTGGCCAGCACCACGCCCGGCCGCCTTTGTCTCCCTCGTGGTGATGTTCACACATCGTACTCGTTTGAGGCTGAGTCGACTTAGGGGAGGCATAGGACCGGTTCAGATAACAGTCACTGGCGTTGGCCGTGAGCGGGAATCGAACTCCCAGGGTCGCGCTAACCACTACACTACCGCTCCCCGCACTACCGCTCCCCACACGCACACGCGTACACACATTCTTACACAACACACACACGCTTGGAAACCGATATACTTATACTGTATATGTGCAGCTACACATAAATAGAATCACTCACCCACACACACACTCATATTTACCAAGACAACAAATACAATGATCCCCCTTATAACCTAAATAGACTTGGGGCAAGTGCTGTTAGCGAGCACCTATGAAGGCCTGGCACGGTACGGGAGGCGGTGGGTGGCCAGCACCACGCCCGGCCGCCTTTGTCTCCCCAGTGGCGATGTTTAAATACTGCACGGGGTACTCATTTGAGGCCGAATCGGGGCTTGTGCCAGGTTAGGTGCGCTTTTAGGCCATGTGAAGTGTCAAAGGCATGAGATAGCCCAGGTTGAACAGTTATAACTGTGATAATTAATGTTTTACCCCTTTTATCTGGCAACTAAACTGATACCTTTTTTACAAGGAGTCATGTTTGCATAGACCACAATACCTGCGGTCAGAATGCAAACAAAAACACAACTCTGATAATGTATGCACTGTCCTTGAAGTTGATTGAATCCACACCCGAGACAGCTTTCCTCAAAGCCTAGTCTTACATGGTGTTGGACCAGATGACGCGAAAAAGGGGCACAACTCAAAGTCAATGCACCATCAGAGTATGAGAGCTCGGGGTAAGCATTTACACCATTGGAACCTCCTTTGCCAGTAGCAAAATATGTTTCTTACACAGTTATAACTGTGTATCTCAATTGTTCTCTATGTATCTCTGTGTACGTATTTATGTGTGTATTGAACTTCTTTTGCACGGTACGTAATAGCTCAACCCAAGCTCTGATTGTTTGATATTTGCTTTGCCTTGACGCTTTTCGCCCTTTGGCGTTCTCTTACCTAACACGGTGAGACAATCACATGAATGGGCATGTGACTCTGGTTTAGGCCAATCATTTTCAGGGACAATGATTACACTGGTCAACAAAAACAAAACATTTTTTTTCTGTCCTGGACTTTTGCAGCTGTTTGACACATTTCAGGGTGCTGATTCCAAATCTGATCTCAGATTTGCTCTATCACATCTCATTTTTAAATCCTTTATATTAAGTTCGCTTGCTTGCTTGCGCACTTACGACCGTGGTGTCTCCAAATGTTTACACTTTGTAGGATTTTTTTTTATATTTATTTACCAATTGCTTAATGGTGGCAGGCAATCATCTGACCCATAGGTGGCAGCCATCTCAAGCCAGAGGACGAGAGGACTCTAGCCGCCATGCATATAAAGGATTTAGAGTGAAAAACTTTGTTTTTACGGGTTATACTTATTATGCTATCGGCATACCCCATTTTCATTGATTTTACCCGAAGTTAACTCTGTCACTTATGATTGCAAGTTGTTGCGAGTCAGTGACTGCTTTAGTGTTAAAATACGGTGCTGTATTTTTAGGATAGTGCGTTTATAATATCATTTTATGTAGATATCCACATTTATTTAATATTTTTCTTCCGCAGTTTTTTTTTAAAATGCAATATTTGATATCTCAAAAACCTGATGTGATAGACAAAAACTGATGCCAGATTTGGAATCGGCACCCCAAAATTACATTAAAACCGTTGGAATACCTTATGCCAGAAAAAGTGTGTTGACCAGTGTTATCAAAGCGCACGCTTGTTTTGCATCCTTTACAACAGGCATGCCGTGTGGTTAGCGCAGACTCCGATGCCTTGCTATGTACGTATGTATGTTGAACCTCTTTCTGAGCGTGCTAATCGGAGGTGCCAAACGTGCAGTGGGTGTTTATTTGGAGTTTGAACATCTTAACACCTTCCGTATTCCTTGCCGGAAAGGCGTAATGAAGCCTAATTTTCAGTTTTTGTTTTCTTTCATCATCTGGATACCGACAGAAAGGGTCCCGCAGATATAAACGGGCACCGGTGGGGGTTGCCGCTGAAGCAGCGATTCATTTTGCACGTCCAATTCGCGTGACACCTTTATTAATTGGGCTTTATCGGGGTGGCAGGGAGGGAGGGGTTCACAACAGGCGTTTGTTTACGCGGCATAAACTCACCGAAAAGAAACGCAAATTACGGACCGCGATATCGGGTCGCGTGCGAAAGCGCAAAAAAAAGATTAACTTGTACTAATTATCGTTC
The DNA here is from genome assembly GCF_015708825.2 of Lethenteron reissneri. Taxonomy (NCBI): domain Eukaryota; kingdom Metazoa; phylum Chordata; class Hyperoartia; order Petromyzontiformes; family Petromyzontidae; genus Lethenteron; species Lethenteron reissneri. The sequence continues at coordinate 9,126,767 of NC_083845.1, forward strand.
GTTGATAATTGTTTTTTACTGACAAACATGACTCCTTGTAAAAAAGGTGTCAGTTTTGTTGCCAGATAGAAGGATAAAAAACCAATTATCATATTTTTTACTGGCAAATGAGGTTCCAATGGTGTAAATGCTTACCCCGAGCTCTCATACTCTGATGGTGCATTGTCTTTGAGTTGTGCGCCTTTTGGCGTCATCTGATCCAACACCATGTGAGACTAGGCTCTAAGGAAAGCTAGTCTCGGGTGTGGACCAATCAACTTCAAGGACAGTGCACATTATCAGAGTTATGTTTTTTGTTTGCATTATGACTGCAGGTATTGTGGTCAATGCAAACATGACTCCTTGTAAAAAAGGTGTTAGTTTTGTTGCCAGATGGAAGGGTAAAAAAACAATTATCATATTTTTTACTGGCAAATGAGGTTCCAATGGTGTTATCGTTCGTTGTTACGGGCGGCCCATCGGAACGGAAGAAAGGCGTCTGTGGGTTGGCTCCTGCTGATTCCATTAAACACTCAACGGAACGAGGTGAAAATGAGACCAGCGTCGTTGTCCGTTCAGAACTAAAAGCGATTGTTTATTTTTTAAATCCTTTATATTAAGTTCGCTTGCTTGCTTGCTTACGACCGTGCAAATCTTTCGGTCGTTTTTTAACCCACTTCCCGTGATCCAATCGAGCTGACATTTTGCACACAGTCTCGTTGTGCGTGACAATGAATTTTCATGAAAAAAAATTTTCAAAAATTTTACACTGTTTAGGGAAAATTTTTTTTATATTTATTTACCAATTGGTTAATGCTGGCACACAATCATCTGACCCATAGGTGGCAGCCATCTCAAGCCAGAGGACGAGAGGACTCTAGCCGCCACGCATATAAAGGATTTATAATGAAAAACTTTGTTTTTACGGGTTAATTTTATTTAAAGACTGGGCCACGCGCTGGTTGTTACGCTCCAAATGCCGGGGCGTGCGGGCGGGCGGGCTTGGCGGGCTGATTTCATGTCGCGCGTTGTACAAATTTGAAAGGAACAAAAATTATCTCGCCAGTCGAAAACGATCCCAGTACGAGCTGGATCGACACTTTTGAAGGTAATTAATTTTGATCACTTTTTTTGTTTGTTGAAGTGATTTGTTCGTCACTCGACACGCGCGGGACAAATGTAACCTAGCGTGGTGGTGCCCATTCAGACGCTGTCTTCCCGACAGAGCTGTTCTTCACCCGAGGGACGGCTGCTTGCGTTGTGGCCGAAACGTCGTGAGAATTATTTTATTTTGTTTTATTTTTATTACTTTATTATTTCCCTTCTACGTGATGACTTTACCGAAAGAACCAAGAAGACGAATCCCTGCAGTCACGAAAGCTTTAAATCGAAATTTAAATGTAACCTAGTTTAAAAAGAAAAACATCTCAATTAAATCACGACGTTTCGGAGGCAACACAAGCCTCCGTCTTCACGTGGAACCGTCACAGCAAAATTACTGTATCCCGGGTACGGGTAGCCGGGTATCGGGTACGTGTACGGGTACCCGTTTGCGACCCTGGTGCGGCCGGGTACGGGTACGGGTAAGGAATCAAAACCCGTTTGCGACCTCTGCTACGAACCCGCTGACCCGCGTTCGATCGCCGCTCACGGCCAATATCCGAACCGATCCTGGGCTCTCCCCGAGGTAGACTCCACATTAATAAATGAATCCCTTGGCGCGATGTGGTGTCAATGTCGACACGGGGAGGGAGACAAAGATGTTTGTGCAGGTAGATTGAAGAACGCGCAGATGAGCGTAGCATGTAAAAAAAAAGCCATCGTCCTTATCTCTGTGCGTTGTTAAATCGTTTTCCGTTGTCCAGCCTGCACTCATTTTTCTATTGCGATGAGCTTGGTCGTCATTTGCAGATTTGAAATTGAGCCCTGTGTATGCCGTGCATCGGGGACGATGTATTTGTCACACACACACACACGTGTTAACGTGTCTGTCCATTGCGTTGTGCGCGCGTGTGATTTTTACCCTCCCGCCTTGTGCTTAGATCGCTCGCACGATGGAAGGCTCTGATGCGGATCTGTGGAAGGACGGACTGTTCCGGGCAAAGACGAGCCGTTACCTGTGCTACACGCGCCTCCGCCCTCACAACAATGTGAGCACTCGCACGCAAAGACAACAACCTCCCCCGCCATAGCCTGTAACAGACTGTTGGGGCAAGTGCTGTTAGCGAGCACCTGTTAAGGCCGGCAACGGCACACGAGGGGGTGGGTGGCCAGCGCCACGCCCGGCCGACTGTCTCCCCAGCGGTGAGGTTTACACACCACGCCATGTACTCATTTGAGTCCGAGTCGACCTAGGGGAGGCCCAGAACCGGTTCAGGTAATTGTCATCGGTGGTATTCGCCATGAACGGGAATCGAACTCGGGCCGCCGGGTTCGTAGCGCAGCGCGCTAACCGCTGCACCACCACTCCCCCCCCCGTGTGTGTTCACACACGCACACAACACGCATACGGATGGTGCTCTATAATCACACCCTGTGTCGGACAACCGCGTGTGCGTGTGTGTGGCGTGTGAGTGAGTGAAGGGCGTCACTGCAGAAACAATTGGCCGTTTCAAAAGCGTGGACTTGGTGTCTCTGAGCAGGATAATGTTTCGGGCGCTTTCAATAAATAATCTTGCGGGAGAAGAGACCAGAAATCGGAGACGCGTCACAGCCGCGACCGCCTTCATCGGTCGTGAAGTAAAAATAATAAGAAAATAAAAATATAAGAATTTTAAAAAAATTATAAACATTTAAAGACAAAGGCACAGCCCCTGCAATTTCTTACTCGCACCACCGCTGGCAGAAGAGGCCTCCGCCAGTCGAGGGGGAGCTCAAGGTGAGAGCTCCCTGTGGAGGGCATTTGGCCTACTCTTCCATGCCACATCACGGAAGAAGAGGTGGGAGGAAACCCACACACTACCTCGCCTGGTACACAGGAGGTCGTGGGTTTGATTCCAACACTAACATCTGTTTATTTGGAGTTTGCGTGTCTCTCTCTCTCTCCCCGGGGTCGTGTGGATTTTTCTCCGCATTTAGGATCAACATCACTCGTCCAGAGTGTTGGGCCGCTACAAATTTCCACGTGACGATTATCAGCCACTTCGTTGAGCTATCATTCGTGATAGCGGGCCTGTGACCTGGTCATATAAAAAAAATGTGTTTAAATACTTTAGTTTTTCACGTGACACCTCCTTTATTAATTGGCCGTGCCGGAGGGATTTACAGCAACGCATTTATTCACACGCCGAATTAACCCGGAAAGCAACGCAAATTACAAACCGTAATTTTGGGCCGTGAAAAGGCCTGCGTGTGTGAAAGTACAAAAAATGATCGACTTGTCGTCACCCCGAGGCGTTCATCTTGGCTGTGCACCTCCGCTCGTGTTCGGTCGTCCTCACGCATGCGTGACGTCACGGTGAGAATCTGAGACCTCTGGTGTCAGCGTCGGGATGAGGCTTGCCTCCCTCCCCCCCCCTCCTCCTGACCCTGAGAACAACGGCTTCCCTTCAATCGCCAGAACCTCGTAATGGCGTACAAGAGGCCCAACCCCGAGGTGGCCGGGCGTATCGGAGGTCTGGAGTCGCTGAGGCCGTGCCGCTGAAATCCTGGGTTTCTAAATAACGAAGTAAAGATTCATCTTCTTGGTTTTTTCGGTAAAGTCATCACGTAGAAGGGAAGTAATAAAATTATAAAAATAAAACATAATAAAACAATTCTCACGACGTTTCGGCTACAACGCAAGCAGCCGTCTTCAGGTGAAGAATGAGACACTGCCAAGCTTGGAGCTTATATATAAGCTGGGTTGGAGGTGGAAGAAGAAGAGCGCCTTAACAAAAGAATGTGCATATGAAGAGGAATTTAGCATATTCATGGGAAATGCGTAGGAGGTGGGCGGGGGGGTTTCAAGGCGCTCTTCCACCTCCAACCCAGCTTATATATAAGCTCCTAGCTTGGCAGTGTCTCATTCTTCACCTGAAGACAGCTGCTTGCGTTGTAGCCGAAACGTCGTGAGAATTGTTTTATTATGTTTTATTTTTATTATTTTATTACTTCCCTTCTACGTGGCTTGACCGAAAGAACCAAGAAGATAAAGATTTTTAACTATTTTTTTATTTTATCGGATAGGGCCCCGCTAACCGACACGGCTATATCGCGAATGATGGCTCAACGAAGTGGGGGGGGGGCTTATCATCGGCATCGTGGAAATGTAGAGCAGCAGCCAAATATTCCGATGAACTCGCGACGTTTATTCTAAATGTGGAGGAGAAAACCGGAGGACCCGGAGAAAGATCTACGGGACCACGGGGAGAACATTCAAACTCCAAATACACAGCAGCAGGCATCAGGGTCGAGATCGAACCCACGACCTCATGTATACCAGGCGAGGTAGTTAACATCTCCTAGCCACCGTGGTTCGAATCCTGGAGTCAGCCAGTCACCAATGACTTACTCGCACGGAGAACCGTAGACGCACGGAGACCCGTAGACTCGCACGGAGACCCGTAGACTCGCACGGAGACCCGTAGACTCGCACGGAGACCCGTAGACTCGCACAGAGACCCGTAGACTCGCACAGAGACCCGTAGACTCGCACAGAGACCCGTAGACTCGCACAGAGACCCGTAGACTCGCACAGAGACCCGTAGACTCGCACAGAGACCCGTAGACTCGCACAGAGACCCGTAGACTCGCACAGAGGACCCGTAGACTCGCACAGAGACCCGTAGACTCGCACAGAGACCCGTAGACTCGCACAGAGACCCGTAGACTCGCACAGAGACCCGTAGACTCGCACAGAGACCCGTAGACTCGCACAGAGACCCGTAGACTCGCACAGAGGCCCGTAGACTCGCACAGAGGCCCGTAGACTCGCACAGAGGCCCGTAGACTCGCACAGAGGCCCGTAGACTCGCACAGAGGCCCGTAGACTCGCACAGAGGCCCAGTCACCACTGATGACAGCACACACACCATAAAAAAGACAATGGCACAAAATGTGGCTGTGGACGTAGTTTACCATTCCAGCAGTTGATTAGCGAAATTACCATGCAACTTCATTATTTTTAAACATAATTGTGCGTTCCTTAGTCCATGCATGCCCGATTAGCCCGTTTTGCTTAGGTACGGTGCGAAAGAAGCTCAACATACATACCTACCTCTCGGAGTCATTCTCTCTCTCTTGAGAGTGAATACATTGATAATTGGTTTTTCACCCTTTTATCTGGCGACAAAACTGACACCTTTTTTTACAAGGAGTCATGTTTGCATTGACCACAATACATGCGGTCGGAATACAAACAAAAAACAAAACTCTGATAATGTATGCAGTGTCCTTGAAATTGATTGGTCTACACCCGAGACAGCTTTTCTTAGAGCCTAGTTTCACATGCATTCCGACCGCAGGTATTGTGGTCAATGCAAACATGACTCCTCGTAAAAAAGGTGTAAGTTTTGTTGCCAGATAAAAGGGTAAAAACCAATTATCATATTTTGCTACTGGCAAAAGGAGGTTCCAAAGGAGTGAATCCATGATTAACATTAACAGTAGAATTTGTCCATTTTAGGTGGCACTGCCGATTTCATCCGTCTTACGTAACATGGTGGTGGTGATGACAATGATGGTGGTGATGATGACGCTAATTACGGTAGCGTGCATGCGTACGCCAGAGGTCGCAACCGGGTACCCGATACCCGTACCTTACCCGATACCCGGCTACCCGTACCCGGCTGGGTACGGGTAGCCGTTTGCGACCCTGGTGCAGCCGGGTACGGGTACGGGTAGGCCGTGAGTCACTGGTGAGTAACCGTTTGTCACTCATTTCGGGTAGGGTACGGGTAGGGTACGGGTACCCGTTTGCGACCCTGGTGCGGCCGGGTACGGGTAAGGAATCAAAACCCGTTTGCGACCTCTGGCGTACGTGCGTGTGAACTCATTCGTTCATCACGCGCAGTCAGCGGAGGACCGTTGGCGCAAAAAACGTGCGGCCTCTTGCGATGGCGATCGCGTCAACTCTTCTTGCTGCTACCCACCGGTGTTCCCGCTTATTGTTTGGCGAACGCCGCTTACCAAACCCCGTCCCACGCGCCCTCTATCCACCGGGCTTGTGAGGTTTTTTTCTTTCTCGATTTCGTTCTTTCGCGTTTTTGTCCGTAGCGTGCCACCCGATCCACCTCTGAGTCCACGTACGTGTGTGTCTGTGTGTGTGTGTGTGTGTCTGAGTGCGTGTCTGTGTGCACCTTATGGGGAGCGGTAGTGCAGCGGTTAGCGCGCTGCGCTATAGCCGCTCACGGCTAACACCAGTGTGCGATTATTTGAACCGATCCTGGGCCTCCCCTAGGTCGACTCAGCCTTAAATGAGTACCTGGTGCGGTGTGTACACATCGCCACTGGGGAGACAAAGGCGGTCGGGCGTGGTGCTGGCCACACACCCACTCGTCCGTGTACCGTGCCGGCCTTCATAGGTGCTACTCGCTAACAGCACTTGCCCCTACAGTCTGTCAAGGCTATACGGGGGATCTTTATCTTTGTGTGCACCTTTAATTTCGTCGTCGTCGTCGTCGTCAGGGTTACCCAAGTAACGTGCTGGCCGATCTGAAGCTCCTCGGAGAGAAGGAGACGCTGCCCCAAGGATTCTTTGCCTTGTCCGAGACGCTGGATACAAGTGAGTGAGCGAAGCCGTCGTGTGCACGAGACATCGGTTCCACCCACGTTTGGCAGATCGCTAAACGGTGATTTTCTTCCGATTTAAAGCTTTCGTGACTGCAGGGATTCATCTTCTTGGTTCTTTCGGTAAAGTCACGTAGAAGGGAATAATAAAATGATAAAAATGAAACATAATAAAATAATTCTCACGACGTTTCGGCCACAACGCAAGCAGCCGTCCTCGGGTGAAAACCAGGTCTGTCGAGGCGACAGCGTCTGAATTAGAGACGTCTGAATTAGAGACGCTGTCGCCTCGACAGACCTGGTTTTCACCTGAGGACGGCTGCTTGCGTTGTGGCCGAAACGTCGTGAGAATTGTTTTATTATGTTTTATTTTTATTATTTTATTACTTCCCTTCTACGTGACTTTACGGAAAGAACCAAGAAGGTGATCTTCTTCTAGATGTGAAGTTTTCCTGAATGCAATGATCACCACACTCTTTGGTTCTTTCGGTAAAGTCACGTAGGTGAAAATAAAATTAACTACTACGGTAAAAAAAATGTTGCTGGGGTTGTGTTCCACCTGATGACGGAGGCTTGTGTTGCCTCCGAAACGTCGTGATTTAGTTTTTATTTTCACCTTGGTGACTTTACCCAAATACCCAAGAATATGAATCCCTGCAGTCACGAAAGCTTTAAATCGAAATATTAAAATGTAGTTTAACACGTAAGCTTTCGCGACCAATATCCATTTTTCGGTTAGATCGCTTAAAAATAAATGTGTCGTTAAACCACAAATCTGTCTGTCGCTAGTCGTACTCAAATTGTAAATGTTGTAAATGTTGTGGATCTACTCTCCAACTCACAAGTGTGTGCTACACTAGTAACGGGTAGGCACATCACGTGACAAACCTTACTAATTGGCTGTGTCAATTCTTCGCGGAGAGTTTAAAAAAAAACAAATCTACAGTGATCCCTCGTTTATCGCGGTTAATGGGGACCGGAACCCCTCGCGATAGGTGAAAATCCGCGAAGTAGGATTGGTCCCCTAGGAATTTCCGTATATGTGTGTGTGGGTACCAGAATGTTTAAAATATGTATATTTATACTTTATATATATATTTTACTTAAATCTATTTAATTATAAAACCTTAATATTATACATTCATTCTCTCTCTCTCTCTCATACGATACGTATTATGGTGTTCTACACTCACCAGTAATGACGACGACGATGACAATGACGATGACAATGACGACGATGACAGACCTGTGCAGTTCGATGAATCTGATGATGAATGATGATGATGATGGTGTTACTGCACAGGTATAATGAGGCCTTTAAATCAGTTTGAAAAATCCGCAATGCACTGAGGCCGCGAAACTTTAACCGCGAAGTGGCGAGGGATCACTGTATCTCTTTCAGATCGTGAATTAGATGTTTTGATAGCAAGCTCGCAACGGCAGCTGTTTAATGGGAGGAAAAAAAGACGCGTAGTTGAAGAAGGGCACGTTGCTAGTACGTTTGACAACAGAATGTTGTTTAGCAAACAAACCGAATGTGATCCGAAACATCCACGGAACAGGTTGATATGTACACAGGCCGCGTGTTTATGGAACGCACGGTAAGGTTTATACCCATCGTGTGTGGATCATGGGACCCCCCTTGCCATTATCAAGATATAAAAATAGGTTTTACCGCAATAACACGGGTGTTAAGATGTTAAAACAACTAAAACCTTTTGCAAGGAATCGTGTCTGCAGTTTCAAAGACAATGCATATAATGATATCGGAGGATGTTTTTTTTTGCATGTTCACCACAAGTTTTTGTGGTTAATGTAAAGATCCTCCTTATAGCCTTAACAGACTGTTGGGGCAAGTGCTGTTAGCGAGCGCCTCAATGAAGGGCAGCACGGCACATGATGGGCTGGGTGGCCAGCACCACGCCCGGCCGCCTTTGATCGGTACCGGTCCGCGACCCGGGGGTTGGGGCCTCCTGGTGTGGTGTGTGTGGTGTTGTGTGGGGTAGTGTGTGTGGTGTGGTGTAGTGTGTGGTGTGGTGTAGTGTGTGATATAGTGTGTAGTGTGTGTCGTGTGTGGGGTAGTGTGTGTGGTGTAGTGTGTGGTGTGGTGTGTGGTGTGGTATAGTGTGTAGTGTTTGTCGTGTGTGTGGTGTGGTGTGTGGTGTGGTGTAGTGTGTGTCGTGTGTGTGGTGGTGTGTGGTGTAGTGTGTGGTGTGTGGTGTGTGGTGTGGTGTAGTGTATAGTGTAGTGTGTAGTAGTGAGACAAAGGCGACCTGGCGTGGTGCCGGCCTCCCACCCCCTCGTCCGCCGTGCCGGCCTTCATAGGCGCTCGCTACTCGCTAGCAGCACTTGCTCCTAGGGTCTGTTAAAGGCTACACGGCCGAGGGACCTTTGTCTTTGTGCGACAGATGAGCCGGCGCTGAAGAAGAAGCGACTGTGCGTCCAGCTCATCCCTCGCGAGTCCACGGAGGCGGCCATCACGGACATCATCGTTAGCGGCAAGCCCAAGCAGATCCCGTCACAGTACACCTTCATCGGGTGAGTGGCGCCATCATCGTCGCCATCATCCAAACCATTGTCATCCAAACCGTCGTCATCCAAACCGTCGTCATCCAAACCGTCATCATCCAAACCGTCATCATCCAAACCGTCATCATCCAAACCGTCGTCATCCAAACCGTCGTCATCCAAACCGTCGTCATCCAAACCGCCATCCCGACCGTCATCATCCAAACCGTCATCATCCAAACCGTCATCCAAACCGTCATCCAAAGCGTCATCCAAAGCGTCATCCAAAGCGTCATCCAAACCGTCATCCAAACCGTCATCCAAAGCGTCATCCAAAGCGTCATCCAAAGCGTCATCCAAACCGTCATCCAAACCGTCATCCAAACCGTCATCATCGTCGCCATCATCAGACGTGACAAGTCACTTCGTTGAGCTATCATTGGTGATGGCCACGTCGCTTCTGCAGTGGAGCCTTACCTGCTAAAATAAACAATAGTTTAGTTTCATTTACGTGATGATGATGATGATGGCGGTCATGATAATCGTGACGATGACAACGATTTGAACGTTGACGCTGACGACGATGACCCCGCGTCCTCCGTTGCCCAGGGAGACCAACGGAATGCGGATCTGGTACCGCATGGGCCGGGTTCCCAAGGTCGTCCCGGCTCCCGCGAGGAAGGAGGCGGCCATGGGGACGACGATCGACGGCGCAGCGGCGACGGCATCGGCGGCACTCCAACAGCAGTCGACACCTCACCCCAACCTGCCACAGTACGTACTGAGCAGCTTGTCACAGTACGTACTGCCTGAGCGCACACACACAGCGCTTACTGCCACAGTACGTACTGCCTGCCTCGGCACACACACACACAGCGCTGACTGCCACAGTACGTACTGAGCAGCTTGTCAGAGTACGTACTGCCTGAGCGCACATACACACAACGCTGACTGTCACAGTACGTACTGCCTGCCTGAGCACACACACACACAGCGCTTACTGTCACAGTACGTACTGCCTGCCTGAGCACACACACAGCGCTGACTGACACAGTACTTACTGACCCAGCTTGTCACAGTACGTACTGAGCAGCTTGTCACAGTACGTACTGCCTGAGCACACACACACACAGCGCTGACTGACACAGAACGTACTGACCCAGCTTGTCACAGTACGTACTGCCTGCCTCGGCACAAAGACAAAGATCCACCGCATTGCCTTAACAGACTGTAGGGGCAAGTGCTGTTAGCGAGTAGCACCTAAGAAGGCCGGCACGGCGCACGAGGGGGTGGGTGGCCAGCACCACGCCCGGGCGTCTTTGTCTTCCTAGCGGCAATGGTCACACACCGCACCAGGTACTCATTTGAGGCCGAGTCTACCTAGGGGAGGGCCCAGGACCGGTTCAGATAATCGTCACTGGTGTTGGCCGTGAGCGGGAATCGAACTCGGGGCGCAGTAATGCATGCACAGTCAGAATCGGAATCTTTATTTCAACTGCAGGAAAGAATCCGATGAGCACTGAAGCTCTGTATCACAGACGCCCAGTATGCGTACGGAGGTTGGTGTGCTGTAATTAATCGCTTAAACGTAGAACCTTTGACAGAAACGCGGCTACTGCCACGTGAAATGGGGAATTGCGCGACCCAAGCGCTCGCTCGCTCGCCCTCAGGTTGGTGTCGGTGACCTCTTTGGCAATTCTTAGTCTTCTTTCGTACCACTGCTGACACAGATGCAGAGCCAACAGTTTCGCATTCGTGTGGGTCAAGCCAGACAACCACGTTAGGAGCCAGCGGAGTAGTCGTATCATCATCATCATCATCATCGTCATCATCGTCGTCATCATCGCTGCCGTGATGTCTCCTTCGTGTTTGCGGGCATTGCATCGTCGCTCGTTGTTGTACTCCGCTCTCTGTTCTGGATGACCACGGTCGCACCATCACTACTGCTGCTGGAGAGTTTTAAATGTTCCGTTTGTGCATCAGGCATCGCCCGCATCTACTGCTGCCGCCACGGTTTGCGCAGTGGGTGCGTTTTAGAGTGGACCGTGGGCAGCCTCGTTGAAAGTCAAACTCCCAGAGGGGGATCTTCCGCTTTGGGTCTTTCGTAAGAGATGCCATTCACGAGTTTTACGGATCGTAAGCCCGGGCCGTGATGCGATTTCATTAATTCGTTCATTCCGTGCTCCCCACCCTCCCCCCGCCCCGCTCCGTTGATTGCCTGCAGTCAAAAGTCTCTGACCCTGCCGTCGAGTTTCAAGAAGGGTCTCCCCCTGTCCATGGGGCACACTCAGCGCAACGGTGCGGACAACATCTACGGCATAACCGGTGAGCAGTGAGCAGAGGTCGCAAACGGGTTTTGATTCCTTACCCGTACCCGTACCCGGCCGCACCAGGGTCGCAATTGGGTACCCGTACCCTACCCGATACCCGGCTACCCGTACCCGGCTGAGTACGGGTAGGGTACGGGTATCGGGTAGCCGATTGCGACCTCTGGGATGAAGCCATGTTGCAGGCGTGGGTGGGTTGATTCTAGGAACTTGAATTGTGAGAAGAGACAAGACGTTGGGAAATGAGTGACAAATGGTGACTCATCAGTGACTCACGGCCTACCCGTAGTCGTACCCGGCCGCACCAGGGTCGCAAACGGGTACCCGTACCCGTACCCGGCCGGGTACGGGTACCCGTACCCGTACCCGGCCGGGTACGGGTAGCCGTTCCCTACCCGTACCCGTACCCTACCCGAAATGAGTGACAAACGGTAACTCACCAGTGACTCTCTCCTTCTCCGACCCAGCTTAAAATACGCTGCCAAGCTTAGCAGTGTTAATTGGAGCACTGTCCTTCCGACACACCTGTTTCTTTATCTGAGGGATGGCTGCTTGCGTTGTGGCCGAAACGTCGTGAGATTTTTATAAAGTTTTATTTTTATTATTTTATTATTTCCCTTCTACGTGACTTTACCGAAAGAACCAAGAATATGTACAAAGTGTGTTTTATATGTAAAATTCATTCTCCGTTTTGAACCCAAAAACCACACTCGCTTTTACCCGAGCCATGCACGTGCGCAGTCGACGCTTGGCCTTGATCGCGGCACGCGATTCCTCGCTCAACGCGGTAGGGGTCTCTGGGAAAAAAATTACAAAAATTACAAAAATGTATATTATTAAAAAATCTGAATAAAAGCCCCCACGTCGAAACGCGAGAACGTTAACGTTCGAAAGCTAATTAAATCTCGGAACAAAGCGATGAAAGGGAGTGGGCTTGAAAGCACAGATTGGCACTTTTTTTTTTCCACCCCTCTCTCCCCCCACACCCATCACGACCTCTGGAGAAAGGCCGGTGAGAGAGAGAGAGGGGGGGGGGGGGTTGGGCTGGTGGGGTTTGTGTGTGGGGGGGGGAGGGATATGCAAACGCATTATTCCGCACTCTCATTTTGCGAATTAATGTGGATTAAATAATGAGCCGCCGTGATCCCTGGTCCGGGCTCCCCGCGCGATAAGAAACCATCTCGTGCGTAATTGCCACGGTCCTGCCACGTATTTTTTTTCTTCGCCGAGAGAGCGAGACAGACCTACGTGGGAATTGCAGAGAACGCGTTTAATGCGTTCTCTTGCACGAGCGGTTCGTTGTCCTACCCCCCGCCCCTCCGATGAGGGCGATTGGCTACGTACGGTGCGAAGGAAGTTCAACGTACACCCCAGTATACAAACGCATACGATAATGCACCAACGCTTTCGGTCTCGCTTGTAAAACGTAACAAATGCGTGGAATGAATAGTAACACATTCCTGCTGCGGAGGGAGCTGGTAGGAACGTTGGGTTGCTCGGTCAATGGCCAGGGTCAACGGCCAAGGCGTGGTGTATTCCGCAAATATGCCCGACTGTGAGGGCGGGCACAAGCCGGCGTGAGTAGGTTAAACGTTGAGTTTTATAAGGGCACCACGGGGTGACCAGCCCCTCCCCACCCAGCCCCTCCCCTCCCCATCCAGCCCCTCCCCACCCTCCCCACCCAGCCTCTCCCCACCCTCCCCACCCTCCCCTCTTCACCATCCCCACCCTCCCCACCCAGCTCGACGGACACAATAATCCCCTGTGGGCTGGTGTAACCAGGAGGTTCCTACCAGTAAAATAAAATGTAAAAGCATGTCGGACGGAACGTTTACGTGCTCGAAATTAGTTTGTTTGTTCGTGCCTAACCCTCCCCCGTTTCGATGACGTAATGTACGTCAAGAACAACAAAAATAAAAAAAAATAAAAAAAACCTCTTGTGTATAAAATAAAATTAACTTTATCGGTACCGAGGCTCCTATCAAGGCCGTGCGGGAGGGGCGTCTGCCACAGTTTGGTTTCGCAGCATTGCGGTTCCCTCCTGCGAATACGACGTCTTTTTAAATAAAAACAACGGCGCTACTCCGCCTCCTCTAAATAAAAAAACTAACGGGCGAACCGCTCGCGGCGTTCCGAGAGATCCCCACACCCTACAACTTGCAGACATTTCGATAACTGGAGGGGGGGGGGGGTTGAGCGGGGAAAGGGGTTAATGGTTTAAATAAAACGGCGCAAATTAACGGCGTCGCCCGTCCCCGTCGGCGGCGTGGGGCCCACCGGGGTGAGACGTGGTCCCTCCTCGACGTGTCCTTCGACTGCAAGACGCGCACGGCACACACGCTCGACACGCACGACACACACACACGCTCGACACGCACGATACACACACGTACGACACGCACGATACACACACACGCTCGACACGCACGATACACACACACGCTCGACACGCACGATACACACACACGCTCGACACGCACGATACACACACACGTACGACACGCACGACACACACACACACGCTCGACACGCACGATACACACACACGTACGACACGCACGATACACACACACGCTCGACACGCACGATACACACACACGCTCGACACGCACGACACACACACACGTACGACACGCACGACACACACACACGCTCGACACGCACGATACACACACACGTACGACACGCACGATACACACACACGCCCGACACGCAACGATACACACACACGCTCGACACGCACGATACACACACACGCTCGACACGCACGCTACACACACACGCTCGACACGCACGATACACACACACGTACGACACGCACGACACACACACACACGCTCGACACGCACGATACACACACACGTACGACACGCACGATACACACACACGCTCGACACGCACGATACACACACACGTACGACACGCACGACACACACACACGTACGACACGCACGACACACACACACGCTCGACACGCACGATACACACACACGTACGACACGCACGATACACACACACGCTCGACACGCACGATACACACACACGTACGACACGCACGACACACACACACACGCTCGACACGGCACGATACACACACACGTACGACACGCACGATACACACCCAGTACGACACGCACGATACACACACACGTACGACACGCACGATACAACACACACGCTCGACACGCACGATACACACACACGTACGACACGCACGACACACACACACGTACGACACGCACGACACACACACACGCTCGACACGCACGATACACACACACGTACGACACGCACGACACACACACACGCTCGACACGCACGATACACACACACGCTCGACACGCACGACACACACACACGCTCGACACGCACGATACACACACACGCTCGACACGCACGATACACACACACGTACGACACGCACGATACACACACACGTACGACACGCACGATACACACACACGTACGACACGCACGATACACACACACGCTCGACACGCACGATACACACACACGTACGACACGCACGATACACACACACGTACGACACGCACGATACACACACACGTACGACACGCACGATACACACACACGCCTCGACACGCACGATACACACACACGCACGACACGCACGATACACACACACGTACGACACGCACGACACACACACACGTACGACACGCACGATACACACACACGTACGACACGCACGATACACACACACGCTCGACACGCACGATACACACACACGCACGACACGCACGATACACACACACGTACGACACGCACGATACACACCACACGTACGACACGCACGATACACACACACGCTCGACACGCACGATACACACACACGTACGACACGCACGATACACACACACGCTCGACACGCACGACCCACACACACGCTCGACACGCACGATACACACACACGCTCGACACGCACGATACACACACACGTACGACACGCACGATACACACCCACGCTCGACACGCACGATACACACACACGCACGACACGCACGATACACACACACGCTCGACACGCACGATACACACACACGCTCGACACGCACGATACACACACACGCTCGACACGCACGATACACACACACGCTCGACACGCACGATACACACACACGCTCGACACGCACGCTACACACACACGCTCGACACGCACGATACACACACACGTACGACACGCACGGACACACACACACACGCTCGACACGCACGATACACACACACGTACGACACGCACGATACACACACACGCTCGACACGCACGATACACACACACGTACGACACGCACGACACACACACACGTACGACACGCACGACACACACACACGCTCGACACGCACGATACACACACACGTACGACACGCACGATACACACACACGCTCGACACGCACGATACACACACACGTACGACACGCACGACACACACACACACGCTCGACACGCACGATACACACACACGTACGACACGCACGATACACACACACGCTCGACACGCACGATACACACACACGTACGACACGCACGACACACACACACGTACGACACGCACGATACACACACACGTACGACACGCACGATACACACACACGTACGACACGCCACGATACACACACACGTACGACACGCACGATACACCACACACGCTCGACACGCACGATACACACACACGTACGACACGCACGATACACACACACGCTCGACACGCACGATACACACACACGTACGACACGCACGATACACACACACGTACGACACGCACGATACACACACACGTACGACACGCACGATACACACACACGTACGACACGCACGATACACACACACGTACGACACGCACGATACACACACACGTACGACACGCACGATACACACACACGTACGACACGCACGATACACACACACGCACGACACGCACGATACACACACACGCTCGACACGCACGATACACACACACGTACGACACGCACGATACACACACACGTACGACACGCACGATACACACACACGTACGACACGCACGATACACACACACGTACGACACGCACGATACACACACACGTACGACACGCACGATACACACACACGCACGACACGCACGACACACACACACGCTCGACACGCACGACACACACACACGCTCGACACGCACGATACACACACACGCTCGACACGCACGATACACACACACGTACGGACACGCACGATACACACACACGCTCGACACGCACGATACACACACACGTACGACACGCACGATACACACACACGCTCGACACGCACGATACACACACACGTACGACACGCACGATACACACACACGCTCGACACGCACGATACACACACACGTACGACACGCACGATACACACACACGCTCGACACGCACGATACACACACACGCTCGACACGCACGATACACACACACGCTCGACACGCACGACACACACACACGCACGACACGCACGATACACACACACGCACGATACACACACACGTACGACACGCACGACACACACACACGCACGACACGCACGATACACACACACGCTCGACACGCACGACACACACACACGTACGACACGCACGACACACACACACGCTCGACACGCACGATACACACACACGCACGACACGCACGGCACACACACACGCTCGACACGCACGATACACACACACGTACGACACGCACGATACACACACACGCACGACACACACGGCACTGCTTCCTGCTTGCCTCCAACGGACGGCGGCGCAATTAAGGGTGGCGCGGCGTTTCCCTTAATTAGGCAGCCTCCGCTTCCCACAATCCCTTTGGGAGTGTACAAAATATACCCAGAGTGCTTTGCAAGTTAAACAAGGCACGCGCGGTATAATTTTATCTCCCGCGTCGCATTTTTTTATTTCTTTTATTTTGCCGCACGCACGAACCAGATCGCTTCCTCGCCGCGCTAATTGGAATTATTGATGAAAAGGTTTTGCGACGGTATTGTTCATTATTCTATTCATTAATGTGCTGAGGATTTAATTCCTTGCCTTCTCGCTCTGCCGTTGAAATTTATCTGCATTATTATTGTTGCTGCCGCATTGTCGCCGCCGCCGCCGCTGATGATGTGGTTGTTGTTGTTGCTGGGGAGGTTAATGAAACGCCGTGCCGTGATTTGAGTTTGGGAGGCGGAGTGGGGGAGGTGGTGGGGGTGGTGGGAGGGAATTCCACCGCGGTAATTTACGTCCCCGTCGCCACAGAACGCTGTTTGCGCCGAATTTTATCGGGCAAATCTGCCTCTCCTTTTTCACGCTAAAGATCGCACGAAGGTTTGCCAGACTTACCCTCCCGTGCGCATCGAAGAGGCGCCTTTATACTCGCCTCGATAGTTGTAATTCTCGGCGCTGGATTTCGGCCCACAATGAACCCTTTCACATTCGGATGACGCTCGCGTACATACGCTTAGGCCGTCAGTTTTTCTTCTGCTTCCGTACGTGCGTCATCGGTACAGAATCGGAAGAACAAGACCACGCGGGAGGGGAGTGGGGGGGGCACCGTTTTGAAACCGTTTTGGCGCCGGCTGTCGTAGAGAGGGTGGCGGCCGCCGTGTCGTTACGGTTCTCTGCGGCGAGTAACGACGTCGGTTAAAGACCAGCGGCGCTGCCGCCACTACGCCGCTCTGAGTAGAGTTAATGGCCGGCTGCCCGCACGCTCACGAGATTCGGCGGTGAACGGGACGCCCCACGCCTCCAGTCCTAATGATTAGGACGGCTGTCTTTCCGACAGCCCTGTTCTTCACCTGAGGACGGCTGCTTGCGTTGTGGCCGAAACGTCGTGAGAATTGTATTTTATTATACAATTCTCAGGTCTGTCGGAAAGACAGCGTCTGACAGACCTGTTCTTCACCTGAGGACGGCTGCTTGCGTTGTGGCCGAAACGTCGTGAGAATTGTATTTTATGATGTTTTATTATTTTATTATTTCCCTTCTACGTGACTTTACCGAAAGAACCAAGAAGATGAATCCCTGCAGTCACGAAAGGGGTAGAGATGTGATGACGTCACTTGTGAATCCCTTCTTGAGCAAAGTGGGGGGGGGGGATGGGATTCATGAATGCATATAAATGAGAATGGGTATCCATTGCCGGTTGGGTTATTTATATGGTAATAAACGTACATTATGCATGCACATGCACGGAATATGATGCGTTTCATTTTTTGGGGGGCAATTTTTGCTGACCAGTCTCAGACCACGAACCACGGGGCGTCTATGTGAAGCCATGTGCCTCTACGCGAGTTGATGGGGTCTCTACGTCAGTCCGGCCACCGTTGATTAACGTAGAGACCCGTAGACTCTCAAAGAGACCCAATAAGCTAACACACTTGGGAACCCAGTTTAATCACAACCCAATCTATGTGAGCCTCTATAGGTCCGAGTATATGGATATGTTTGTGAGTCTGTGTGTCTTTATTTGAGTGGATCTCTGTGTGAGTCTTATGGGTTTCTATTTGGGTCTATGTGAGTGGGTCTGTGCATGAGTCTACGGGTCTCTGTGTGTGTCTGTGGGTCTCTGTGTGTGTCCGTGGGTCTCTGTGTGAGTCTACGGGTCTCTGTGTGTGTCTGTGGGTCTCTGTGTGAGTCTACGGGTCTCGATGTGAGTGGGTCTGTGCGTGAGTCTACGGGTCTCTGTGTGTGTCTGTGGGTCTCTGTGTGAGTCTCCGGGAGTGGGTCTGTGCATGAGTCTACGGGTCTTTGTGTGTGTCTGTGGGTCTCTGTGTAAGTCTACGGGTCTGTGTGTGTGTCTGTGTACGAGTCTACGGGTCTGTGTGTGTGTCTGTGGGTCTCTGTGTGAGTCTACGGGTCTCGATGTGAGTGGGTCTGTGCGTAAGTCTACGGGTCTCTGTGTGTGTCTGTGGGTCTCGATGTGAGTGGGCCTCTGCGCGAGTCTACGGGTCTCTGTGTGTGTCTGTGGGTCTCTGTGTGAGTCTATGGGTCTCGATGTGAGTGGGTCTGTGCGTAAGTCTACGGGTCTCTGTGTGTGTCTGTGGGTCTCGATGTGAGTGGGCCTCTGCGTGAGTCTACGGGTCTCTGTGTGTGTGTGGGTCTCTGTGTGTGTCTACGGGTCTCGATGTGATTGGGGCTGTGTGTGAGTCTATGGGTCTCTGTGTGAGTCTACGGGTCTCTGTGTGTGTCTGTGGGTCTCTGTGTGAGTCTGTGGGTCTCTGTGTGAGTCTGTGGGTCTCTGTGTGAGTCTGTGGGTCTCTGTGTGAGTCTACGGGTCTCGATGTGAGTGGGTCTCCGTGTGAGTCTGTGTCTGTGCACGAGTCTACGGGTCTCTGTGTGTGTCTGTGGGTCTCTGTGTGTGTCTGTGGGTCTCTGTGTGAGTCTGTGGGTCTCTGTGTGAGTCTGTGGGTCTCTGTGTGTGTCTGTGGGTCTCTGTGTGTGTCTGTAGGTCTCTGTGTGTGAGTCTACGGGCCGCACGTGAGAACCCGGTGTAGCCGTGGGTGGGTGTGTGGCTGGAACCGGTATTGTAACCCAGCGACCACCTGACCTCTGAGCGAGCGAACTGCCTGTCTTGAAACTGCAGTCCCTGACGCGTGCGTCCGTGCCTGTCTCCCCGCAGCGATAGACGGGGTCCCGTTTGTCCTGAGCGAGAAGTACGACACAGCCTCCAGAAACGTGAGCGGTTGTCGATGCACGAGTACCCCCCTCGCTTGGATCCCAACCCCTCGCTCGCTCAGCCTAACACTCGGTCTCATGCTCGGTCTAACACTCAGCCTAACGCTCAGCCTAACGCTCAGTCTAACGCTCAGTCTAACGCTCAGTCTAACACTCAGTCTCATGCTCGGTCTAACACTCAGTCTAACACTCAGTCTCATGCTCAGCCTAACACTCAGTCTCATGCTCGGTCTAACACTCAGCCTAACACTCAGTCTAACGCTCAGTCTAACGCTCAGTCTCATGCTCAGCGTAACACTCAGCCTAACACTCAGCCTAACACTCAGTCTCATGCTCGGTCTAACACTCAGTCTAACGCTCAGCCTAACACTCAGCCTAACGCTCAGCCTAACACTCAGTCTAACACTCAGCCTAACACTCAGCCTAACACTCAGTCTCATGCTCGGTCTAACACTCAGTCTAACGCTCAGCCTAACGCTCAGCCTAACACTCAGCCTAACGCTCAGCCTAACACTCAGCCTAACACTCAGCCTAACACTCAGCCTAACGCTCAGTCTAACTCTCAGTCTAACTCTCAGTCTAACGCTCAGTCTAACTCTCAGTCTAACTCTCAGTCTAACGCTCAGTCTAACGCTCAGTCTAACGCTCAGCCTAACACTCAGTCTAACGCTCAGTCTCATGCTCAGCGTAACACTCAGCCTAACACTCAGTCTAACACTCAGTCTAACGCTCAGTCTACCACGACCACCACGACCACCACCGGCGTTGCGACCATCACGGCTGACTTGACCACGGAGGAGAGACTCTCATCCAGCAGTGGATCCACGTCGCGGCTGTGTGTGTGCGTGTACGCGTGTGTGTGTACGCGTGTGTGTGTACGCGTGTGTGTGTGTGTGTGTGTGCGTGCGTGTGTGCACGCGCGTGTGTGTGTGTGCGTACGCGCGTGTGTACGCGTGTGTGTGTGCGTGTGTGTGTGTGTGCGCGTGTGTGTGTGCGTGTACGTGTGTGTGTACGTGTGTGTACGCGCGTGTGTGTGTGTGCGTGTGTGTACGCGCGTGTGTGTACGCGCGTGTGTACGCGTGTGTGTGTGTGCGTGTACGTGTGTGCGTGTGCGTGTGTGTACGCGCGTGTGCGTGTACGCGTGCGTGTACGCGTGCGTGTACGCGTGCGTGTACGCGTGTGTGTGTGTGTGTGCGTGTACGCGTGTGTGTGTGCGTGTACGCGTGTGTGCGTGTACGCGTGTGTACGTGTGTGTGTGTGTGTGCGCACGCGTGTGTGTGTGCGTGTGTGTGTGTGTGCGTGTGGGGAGCGGTAGTGTAGCAGTTAGCGCGCTGCACTACGAACCCGGGGACTCTGGTTCGATTCCCGCTCACGGCAAACACCAGTGACGATTATCTGAACCGGTCCTGGTTCAGATAATCTGGGCCTCCCCTAGGTAGACTCGGCCTCAAAGTTAGTACCTGGTGCGGTGTGTAAACATCGCCACTGGGGAGACAAAGGCGGATCTGGCGTGGTGCTGACCACCCACCCCCTCGTGTGCCGTGCTGGCCTTCATAGGTGCTCGCTAACAGCACTTACCCCTACAGTCTGTTAGGGCTACACGGAGGATCTTTGTCTTTGTGTGCGTGTGTGTCGCAGGCTCACGGGATGGACATATCGTCCATCATCATAAAGTCCATCATCGACATCGAGAATGAAGTACGTTTACTCCCCACCCAGCCCCTCTCTGCACGACAGACGGACACAAGAATCCCCTGTGGGCTGGTGTAACCAGGAGGTTCCTACCAGTATGACTATTTTTTAGACCTGGCTACCACAAGCAATGGCTTGTGGTAGCATGACTTTACCGAAAGAACCAAAGAGTATAATCTCAATAATCTCGGTGAGTGTTTCTAAAATAGACGTAGAAAAAAACAATGTGGTAATTAAAAATATTTTGTTTCAATTTCTTTTGTGTGAACATCAACTACGCAACCCAACAGCCGCACAGCCTTCTGGGAGCAGGTCATATCAGCAGCGTTGATTCGAATTCGACATTCAAAAGACAAAGATCCCCCATATAGGCTGATCAGGCTGTTGGGGAAAGTGCTGTTGGCGAGCACCTATGCAGAGCGGAACGAAACACGAGGGGTGGGTGGCCAGCACCACGCCCTAGCGTTGATGATCTTACACACCGCACCAGGTACTCATTTAAGGTTGAGTCGACCTAGGGGAAGGCCCAGGACCGGTTCAGACAATCGTCACCGCCGTTGGCCTCTGGTGCGGGAATCGAACTCGGGTCACCAGGTTCGTAGCGCTAACCGCTACACCACCGCTCCCCACAATGCTCCATACAAAGACGAAGATCCCCCGTGTAGCCTTAACAGACTGTTGGGGCAAGTGCTGTTGGCGAGCGCCCACCACCACTTTCATGCATTTTTTTTTTTACACCGAAATCAAAACAAACTTACCCCTGAGAATGGCGCGGCCACACACGCCTTGCCTGGCCCAGCACGTTCGTGATGTACCGATGCCACCTGCTGTTGAAAAGCAAAAAAACGCCGCCCTGTTGTTGGCTTCAGGGCGAGCGCGGTTTGGCGATGCTCACGAGTTGCAGCAAGAAAGGATCTGAAATGAACCCACGACCTCCTGTATACCAGGGGGAGGTGGTAAACCGCTCCCCACTGTGGCACCCCCACTCACCGTGCCACCCACATCTCCCTTATACAATCTCACCTCTTCCCCCGCATCCCACCGCTCCCTCTCTCTGCGTTGTCCCTCGCTCCCTCCCTCCCTCGCTCTCCCGCTCCAGTACGAGTACAGCTTCGTGACGGAACGGAACGCGGTTTCCCAGTCGCCTGCAGCCTGCAGCTGAGGGTCACCCACGACTCCCGCCGACGGCACGCGGCCTCCGACCAAACCCGCCGGCGAAGCCTCGTCGCAGCAGAAGGAAGTCGCCCGCCTCGTCATCCCAGGCGCAGCGACGTTTCCACTCCCCCGTCGTTCCTTTCGCCCGATTGTTGGCTTGGGGGGGGGGGGTGGGAGCCACGGCCGGTCGGCTGCTTTCAAGCGGCAAGAGAATTCTTCCCGGGACGAGATGTCGAACGAGAAGATCGGGGAAGTTGACTTCCTTGAAATTGATTGCGTCTCTCGCTCGCAACGGACGCGCGCAACGGACGTGCACATCGCGCGCACGGACGGACGCACGAGCGCACGTACGCGCAAACTTACACGGCGCACGCGTGCGTACGAACGCACGTGCGCGGACATACACGGCGCACGTACGTACGCATGGGACGCGCGTACGAACAACCGCACGCGCAGACGAACACTCGCACGCGCAGAACGATTCTGCGGCCAGCTTGCCGAATCCGTGTCGCCCGTTTTCGTTTTTATTTTCGTTTTTTTTTATCCGATTTTAATCGCAAGCCTTGACGCGACAGCGTAAAAAACAAAAACTACTAGAAAATGTAATGATACTAAACCGAGGCTCCGTGATTGTGATAGCGTCGCCAAGCGGCGATGACGAATTTACGCGGTTGCATCATTTAATTTCATTTAATTTTTTGCCAAATTGGCGGCGAGTTTTCGGATGTCTCTGGACCCACACCGCCCGCACGGTTGCCGGAAAGTTTCCCGCCTCCGATCTTACCGCGTGCCGTTCACCTTGCCGTGTCCGACGTTTCACCGCACGTCCTGGGAGCATTTTCAGGAAATCGGTTAATGATAATAATGCTTTCATTTTATGATGTAGCGTCAGTCATGTTAGTAGCGTCCCATAATGCTGTGCAAAGACAGAATCCATATACAGCCGCTAGCAGTTCACGCTCACTCGTTCACTCACTACAGTGACTGACACACCCGCTAGCCACGTCTAACACTCCCCTGCACACTCGCACACACTCCCTCTCAACACGCACTCACTCACTCAAAACACTCGCTCGCTCTCTCAATCCACCCACTCTTTTTCACACACTCACTCACACTTTCACACAAACACGCGCGCGCACTCACTCGCTCGCCATTCACACACTCGCACTTGCACACTCATTCACACTTTCACACACACACAAATACGCTCACACACTCACTCGCTCATCATTCACACACTCACTTGCACACTCACTCACACACGCACACGCGCGCGCACTCACTCGCTCACCATTCACACACTCACTTGCACACTCACTCACACTTTCACACACACACAAACACGCTCACTCGCTCACCATTCACACACTCGCTTGCACACTCACTCACACTTTCACACACACACAAACACTCACGCGCACTCACTCGCTCACCATTCACACACTCGCTTGCACACTCACTCGCTCACCATTCACACACTCACACTTTCACACACACACACTCGCTTGCACACTCACTCGCTCACCATTCACACACTCGCTTGCACACTCACTCACACTTTCACACACACACAAACACGCGCGCGCACTCACTCGCTCACCATTCACACACTCACTTGCACACTCACTCACACTTTCACACACACACGTGCTCTCATACTCATTCACCATTTCACCCAGTCACTCACTCAACTCACTCACTCGCACTGACACACTGATTCACACACTGATTCTCACACACACACACACGCAACAGTTGATTTCCTGAAGAAACTCCCACAGCGTGCGCACGTTGGTAAATGTTCTTGGTTTTACTTTTATCGCGATGATGATGATGATGTTTTATGCAAAAATACTGTACGTGGTTTTTGATGGAAGGAGGGACGGGGGGGGGTGAGTGAGTTGAGTGAGCTTTGCTCGGTAATTTTACTGTTAAACTAAAACTGAACTGCTTTTATTTTTCCAAGTAAGGCCCACTGAGATTGTGAGTTCGATCCAGGACCCCTTGACGCCTGCTGCTGTATATTTGGAGTTTGCGTGTCTCTCTCCCCGTGGTCGCGTGGATTTTTCTCCGGGTCCTCCGGCTTTTTTTTTTCCTTTCCAACATTTTAGAATGGACGTTGACGCGTTCGGAGTGTTTGGCGACCGCTTTACATTTCCACGCGACGGCGATGATGAAAAACCACAACTTGATCTTCTTGGTTCTTTCAGTAAAGTCACGTAGAAGGGAAGTAATAAAATAAGAAAAATAAAACATAATAGAATAATTCTCACGACGTTTCGGCCACAACGCAAGCAGCCGTCCTCAGGTGAAGAACATGTCTGTTGGAAAGACTTGTTCTTCACCTGAGGACGGCTGCTTGCGTTGTGGCCGAAACGTCGTGAGAATTGTATTTTATTATGTTTTATTATTTTATTACTTCCCTTCTACGTGACTTGACCGAAAGAACCAAGAAGATGAATCCCTGCAGTCACGAAAGCTTTAAATCGAAAAGCCACAATTTCGTTGAGCTAACGTTTGTGATAGCAAGGGGTCACTTCTGATAACCAGATACGTGGCCCAGTGGGGCTTTACCTGGTAAAAATTTAAATAAATGTCTCGTTTAGTTTTAGAGTCTTGATAGTGCTTTGGATGGGTGACCACCCAGCATCACAGGTGCTATAGGCTTTGGGGTTACATTAGCAGACGCTAGAGGGCAGTGCCGCAACATTTATTGTGCTGTACTATGCTCCCCCACACCTTAACTGGGCCGCACTGACCAGTGTGGTGAAGTATGGTCAGATATCCGTTCCACGAGTGTTGTGGCGCGATTTATTTATTTCTCTTCCAGACGATGGCAACAACAATAATATTGTTGTTGTTGTTTGTAACGCTGTGCTCGGAACGTTTTTGCTCGTTGTCGGAAATTGCGTAGGTTCGATTCTGAGTCGGGGTTTGACTCGGCGGGGGCACTACCATCACTACCACCACTACCACCACCACTACCATCACTACCACCACTACCACCACCACTACCACCACCACTACTACCAACACTACCAGCACTACCAGCACCACTACCATCACTACCACCACCACTACTACCACTACTACCACCACTACCAGCACTACTACCACCACTACCAGCACTACTACCACCACTACCAGCACCACTACCATCACTACCACCACCACTACTACCACTACTACCACCACTACCACTACTACTACCACCACCACTACTACTACCACCACTACTACTACCACCACTACCATCACTACTACCACCACCACCACCACTACCACCACTACCATCACTATTACTACCACCACTACCACTACCACCATTACCACCACCACCACTACCACCTCTACCACCATTACCACCACTACCACCATTACCACCAACACTACCACTACTACCACCACTACCACCACTACCACCACAATACCACCACAATACCACTACCACCACCACTACCACTACCACCACTACCACCACCACTACCACCACTACCACCACTACCACCACCACAATCGTTGCCCACCGCTCCCACCGCACCGCTCTCTCTCTCTCCGCACATCGTCGCCGCCCGTTGAGTTCTTCCTTTCGCACCGCGCGTGGCCACACGCTCCGATCGGGACGGGGACGGGGGGTAGAGGTTGCAATTCGACTTCGGTCAAATCCGCCGCCGTCCAAACGTCTCGTGCCTTTTTTTGTTATTCGGGAAGACGCAGTTCCACGCGTCCCGCTGGAAACTTGAGTCGGACACACGCACACAGTTCGGGCTTTTTTTGTTTTGTTTGTTGATCTACTTGCAAAACGATCGTGTTTCCGAGTTTGTGTTCGGACCCGTCGACAAACCCTCCCTCTCCCCTCCGGGGTGAAGTATGGTCAAACGACCCCCACAAACGGCCGAAGACGCCTCCACGGACGTGGGGGGGGGGGGGGGAGAGGCCTTTGCCCCCCCCCGCCCCCCCCCCCCCGGTGTAAACATCTCCTGACTCCGAATCACCACGAAGATCGCCTTAAACGTCGTGCGTTCAGCCCTTGCCCGTTGCGACGACGGTCGGTAACGCAACCCGTGACAGAAACGCAAAATGAAATGACTTTATCGGCACCCGAGGCCAGAGGTCGCAACCGGTAACCCGATACACGTACCCTACCCGATACCCGGCTACCCGTACCGGGCCAGGTACGGGTATGGGTAGACCGTGAGTCACTGTTGAGTCACCGTTTGTCACTCATTTCCCAACGTCTTGTCTCTTCTCACAATTCAAGTTCCTAGAATGAACCCACCCGCGCCTGCAACATGGCTTCATCCCAGAGGTCGCAACTGGGTACCTGATACCCGTACCCTACCCGATACCCGGCTACCCGTACTCGGCCGGGTACGGGTACCTGTTTGCGACCCTGGTGCAGCCGGGTACGGGTACGGGTAGGCCGTGAGTCACTGATGAGTCACCGTTTGTCACTCATTTCGGGTAGGGTACGGGTAGGGAATGGGTACCCGTAATGGCCGGTGACGATTATTCGAACCGGTCCTGGGCCCTCCCCTAGGTCGACTCGGCCTCAACGAGGTCCCGGTGCGGTGTGTGGTAAACATCGCCACTGGGGAGAGAGACAAAGGCGGTCGGGCGTGGTGCTGGCCCACCCACCCCCTCGTGTGCCGTTCCAGCCTTCATAGGTGCTACTACTCGCTGACACGGCTTGCCCCTGCAGTCTGTTACAGGCTACACGGGGGAATCGTTGAACCATAACGCAGCCGCGCTAATCCGAAATGCGCGATCGTGACATTCGAGAGCGATTTTGTATTTATTTATTGACTTTCAGCCGCGGTCGGTGGCACGGGGGGTGGGTGGGGGGGACCGCTTGGGGTAAAGGGGGGGTACACCCCCTACCCCCCCCACCTCTTCCAAACCACGTCTGGCCGGTCGTGGAAGAGTAGGCCAAACACCACCTTCGAGTGGGGGGGGAGGAGGCCCTTCCGCAAAAGTGATTTTCCCCTTTTTAACTTATTGCGACAACATTTTTTTTTCCCGCGCCTCATTTCCACACCCTCCTCTCCCCCCTTTTAATTTATTTTCGCGAGCCTTGGGGGGGTGGGGGGCAGTGTGTGACGGAGAGAACACGTGGGGGGGGGGGGCGTTGGTCGGGGGGCTTCAATGTTGCCGTGGCGCGTAGCCAGCCGCCCCTTTGCGCGGCTCCACTTTGTCGTTTCGCGTTCTCGTGTTTGTTTGTGTGTGTGCGTGTGTTTGTGTCTGTGTTTGTTTGTGTTTGTTTGTGTGTGTTGTTTGTGTGTGTTTGTGTTTGTTTGTGTTTGTTTGTGTTTGTTTGTGTGTTTGTTTGTGTGTTTGTGTGTGTGTTTGTGGTGTGTGTTTGTTTGTGTGTGTGTGTGTTGTGTGTGTGTGTGTTTTTGTGTGTGTTTGTGTGTGTTTGTGTGTGTTTGTTTGTGTGGTTTGTGTGTGTTTGTTTGTGTGTGTGTGTGTTTGTGTTGTGTTGTGTTTGTGTTTGTGTGTGTGTTTGTGTGTGTTTGTTGTGTGTGTTTGTTTGTTTGTGTGTGTGTGTTTGTTGTGTGCGTGTGTGTGTGGTGTGTGTGTGCGTGTGTGTGTGCGTGTGTGTGTGTGTGCGTGGTGTGGTGTTTGTGCGTGCGTGTGTTGTGTGTGTTTGTGTGTTTGTGTGTGTGCGTGTGTGTGTGTGCGTGTGTTTGTGTTTGTTTGTGTTTGTGTGTGTGTGTTGTTTGTGTGTGGGTGTTTGTTTGTGTGTGTGTGTGTTTGTTTGTGTGTGTGTGTGTTTGTTTGTGTTTGTGTGGTGTTGTTTGTGTTTGTGTGTGTTTGTTTGTGTTTGTGTGTGTGTGTTTGTTGTGTTGTTTGTGTGTGTTGTTGTGTTTGTTTGTGTTTGTTGTGTGTGTGTGTGTGTTTGTTTGTGTGTGTGTGTGTGTGTTTGTATGTGGTGTGTGTTTGTTTGTGTGTGTGTGTTTGTGTTGTTTGCGTGTGTGTGTGTTTGTTTGCGTGTGTGTTTGTGTTTGTTTGCTGTGTGTGTGTTTGTTTGTGTTGTTTGCGTGTTTTTGTTTGTTTGTGTGTTTGCGTGTGTTGCGTTGTTTGTGTGTGTTTGCGTGTGTGGTTGTTTGTGTTTGTTGTGTTTGTTTGTGTGTGTTGTTTGTGTGTGTGTTTGTTTGTGTGTGTGTTTGTTTGTGTGTGTTTTTGGTGTTTGTTGTGTGTGTGTGTGTGTGTGTGTGTTTGTGTGTGTGTTGTGTGTTTGTGTGGTGTGTGTGTGTGTTTGCGTGTGTGTGTTTTTTGTGTTTGTTTGCGTGTGTGTTTGTTTGTGTTTGTTTGTGTGTTTGTGTTTGTTTGTGCGTTTGTGTGCGTTTGTGTGTGTGCGTTTGTGTGCGTGTGTTTTTTGTGTTGTTTGTTTTGTGTGTGCGTGTGTTTGTTTGTGTGTTTGTGGTGTGTGTGCGTGTGTTTGTTTGTGTGTGTGTGCGTGTGTTGTTTGTGTGTGTGTGCGTGTGTTTGTTTGTGTGTGTGTGCGTGTGTTGTTTGTGTGTTGTTTGTGTGTGGTGTGCGTGTGTTTGTTGTGTGTTGTTTGTGTGTGTGTGCGGTTTGTTTGTGTGTTTGTTTGTGTGTGTGTACGTGTGTCTTTTGTGTTTGTTTATTTGAGTGTTTGTGTGTGTGTACGTGTGTCTTTGTGTTTGTGTATTTTTGAGTTTGTGAGTTTGTGTTTGTTTGTGAGTTTGTTTGTTTATTTGAGTTTGTTTGTGTGTTTGTTTGTGTGTGTGTGTGTGTGTTTGTGTTTTTGAGTTTGTGAGTTTGTGTGTTGTTTGTGTGTGTTTGTTTGTGTTTGTGTGTGTGTGTTTGTTTGTGTGTGTGTTTGTGTATTTTTGAGTTTGTGAGTTTGTGTGTCTTTGCGATGTGTTGAGCCAACGCGGCCGTGACGTCCCACGCAGAGTGGTCGCATATCCATCCCGTTTTGGTCCGACGCTGCCTCGATGTTGGTCATTCGGCGTCGCCTGCCCGCGCGGTGTCCGTCGTTTTGTGCCGCGACCGCCTTCAGGAACACGAAGCGGCGGTCTCAGCAGCGTTCCTGATTTTGAAGCGGGGGAGTTGAAATTGCCGGCACGAAAAGCTTTTTCCTGCGTGGCATCGATCCTCTTAATTTTGTGTTCGTTGAAACCTTGTCAATTTGAACAACAGCATCTATGAGACTGAAATTTTAACGGTGTGATTATTGTTTTTTAAATGAATAATGCTCAAGAGAAATCGGTTGAATTGCGGCGCTTTGCTCGTTTCAACAGTACGAGAAATACCAAGTCGCTCTGAGTAGGGGGGGGTGAGGGGTGAGAGGGGTGAGAGTGGATCTGTGTTCACATCTGAACAGTTTGGCTGGGGGGGGGGGAGTTTGAAAGGGGGGAACGGCTTTAGGATTCCACATTCATTTCCTGAAGAAGCTCCCAGCGCATATCCCGAAACGTCGGACCACCACGACCGCGTTCACCACCACAAACCCCGCTCCACCGTAAATGCGTTCACCACAACCACGTTCACCACAACCCTGCACACCACAACCCTGCACACCACAACCCTGCACACCACAACCCTGCACACCACAACCCTGTTGTACCCCACAACCCTGTTGTACCCCACAACCCTGTACCCCACAACCCTGTACCCCACAACCCTGCACACCACAACCCTGCACACCACAACCCTGTACCCACACAACCGCGTACACAACAACCCTGTACCCCACAACCCTGCACACCGCAACCCTGTACCCACAACCCTGTACCCCACAACCCTGTACCCCACAACCCTGCACCCCACAACCCTGTACACCACAACCCTGCACACCACAACCCTGCACACCACAACCCTGTCCACACAACCCTGCACCCACAACCCTGCACACCACAACCCTGTACCCCACAACCCTGCACACCACAACCCTGTCCACCACAACCCTGCACCCCACAACCCTGCACACCACAACCCTGTACCCCACAACTCTGCACACCACAACCCTGTACACCACAACCCTGCACCCCACAACCCTGCACACCACAACCCTGTCCACCACAACCCTGTCCACCACAACCCTGTACCCCACAACCCTGTACCCCACAACCCTGTACCCCACAACCCTGTACCCACAACCCTGTACACCACAACCCTGCACACCACAACCCTGCACACCACAACCCTGCACACCACAACCCTGTACACCACAACCCTGCACACCACAACCCTGCACACCACAACCCTGTCCACACAACCCTGTACC
>NC_083845.1:9158580-9166907 GCF_015708825.2 Lethenteron reissneri
CCTCCCCCCAACCTCCCCACTCCCCCCACCTCCCCCCACTCCCACCCCTTCCCCCCCCCTCTCCCCACCTCCCCCCTTCCCCACCTCTCCCCACTATTCACGAGGCGGAATTAGCATATATTATTTTATTTATACTTTGTACTTTTTTAATCCAACCACCCTCCCCGCCTCGCCCTCTCTCTCTCTGCGCTATAAACACGTTGTCCTGCTGCGGAGGGAGCTGGTAGGAACGTTGGGTTGCTCGGTCACTGGCCCGCAGGGTCAACGGCGGCGTGGTGTATTCCGCAAATATGCCCGACTGTGAGGGCGGGCACAAGCCGGCGTGAGTAGGTTAAACGTTGAGTTTTATAAGGGCACCACGGGGTGACCAGCCCCTCTCCACCCAGCCCCACCCCTCTTACCCCTCCCCTCCCCAGCCCCTCCCCACCCCAGCCCCTCCCCACCCCTTCCACCCCCCACCCAGCCCCTCCCCACCCTCCCCACCCAGCCCCTCCCCACCCCTCCCCTCTCCACCCAGCCCCACCCCTCCCATTTTTGGATGCACGACGGACGGACACAATAATCCCCTGTGGGTTGGTGGAACCAGGTGGTTCCTACCAGTAATATTACACGCTTTTTATTAACTCACTTTGTTGTTTCCTCAAATCTTGTAACTCAATTTTAACCCACTTCCCAATGTGGTATCGACTGAATACTTGGTATACTTGTGTCATACTGATGACAATACTATATTCTATCATGAAAAATAAAAAAAATATTTTTATAAATTATTTTTTACATGTTATGTTTCGGCTTGGGTCTTATTGTCCACGCTCAACTGACGTTGGCTGTAAATCACCGCGGCCCCTTACGTTATGGCAAGCTTCGGGGCCACTTGCTGGAGTTGTGGAGTTCTTCCATTACTAGTACGGTACATTTCATAAAAGCGTGTTTTTAAAAAAGTTTTTTAAAAATATTACTTTTTAAATGTGGAGGGGAAGAGAACAGGAGAACCCAGAGGCTAATAAGTATAACCCGTAAAAACAAAGTTTTTCACTATAAATCCTTTATATGCGTGGTGGCTAGAGTCCTCTCGTCCTCTGGCTTGAGATGGCTGCCACCTATGGGTCAGATGATTGTCTGCCAGTATTAAGCAATTGGTAATTAAATATTTAATTTGTTTTCCCTAAACAGTGTAAAATATTGGAAAATTTTTTCACGAACATTAATTGTCTCGCACAACGAGTCTGTGTGCAAAATGTCAGCTCGATTGGATCACGGGAAGTGGGTTAAAAAAACGACCGAAAGATTTGCACGGTCGTAAGCAAGCAAGCACGCAAGCACGCAAGCAAGCAAGCAAGCGAACTTAATATAAAGGATTTAAAAACAAAGTTTTTCCACTATAAATCCTTTATATGCGTGGCGGCTAGAGTCCTCTCGTCCTCTGGCTTGAGATGGCTGCCACCAATGGGTCAGATGATTTCCTGTCACCATTAAGCAATTGGTAATTAAATATAATTTTTTTTCCTAAAAAGTGTAACATTTTGGAAAAAATTTTCACGAAAATAAATTGTCTCGCACAACGAGTCTGTGTGCAAAATGTCAGCTCGATTGGATCACGGGAAGTGGGTTTAAAAAACGACCGAAAGATATGCACGGTCGTAAGCGCGCAAGCAAGTGTAGAGGTGTAATTGCGCATGGCTACGAATGTTGAGGTGTGATTATGCATGGCCACGGATGGCCAACAAACACAAGGGGCGGGGTTACGGCCGTACACAAGGGTGGCGCTCGCACCGACGTCCGCATGTGTATCCCCCACGGGCCCCCCCTCGGGGGCGAGTCCTATAAAAGGTGATGAGCTCGAGGGCTCGAGGTCGGGACTCAGCTTTAACCAGAGAAGACGGAAAGACCAGCTAGTGTAGGCCCCAGAGCTCCCCTGGCTCGCTGTCCTTATAAGGGCCGACCAGGGCAAGCCGGTGGCGTGGCCCCGAGAGCCCAGACGAAGCTGGTCTGGTGACTCAGGGAGCCGGGATCCCAGCTTAACCAAGCTGGGACAGATAGCCTCCCCTAGTCCCGTAGTGGAGGAATTGGTATAGGTTAGAGGGGTTAGCTGTCGAGAATCCCTGTAGCCAAGTGACCTGTAATAAATGTGTTGGTGTAATAAATAAGTGTGCCTCCGATCCTGTCGTCAAGCCTCCATATATACTTACTACATCTGGGGTCAGAAGTAAACGTCCAACGATGGACACACGAGGGACGACACGTACCAGGGAGTCGGAGATGGAAGACCCCGCGGCCGAATCACCACCAGAGATGGCCGGGGTCGAATCGGAGCAGCCGGGGCCGAGTACGCCCGCGCCGCTACGACAGGAGGAGGGGGATGCGTCGGCCCGAAGGACTCCGGCTGGCCCACTCCCGCCTGGCGGACCTGCTCTACGCCGCGGCCGCCGCGTTGGAGGAGATCACGCGGCTGGGGGCTGGAGGAGCAGCGCGGGTCGACGACGGCAGCCGGCGCGGGGCGACGTTTCCCGCCACCCCGACGCGGCTCGCGGTCAAATTTCCCGCCATATCTACAGTACGAGCGGAGGGCGGGGCCGGCCCGCGTCACGTGTCTGCTGAGCGCCAAGCACAAGCCGTGACATCATCAACGCCGGCCGGCGCGTCAACATCGGAGCGACCGGCGATGCCATGTGCACGGCGATGCCATGTGCACGGGGGCTTGCGGTCCCTGCGTCGAAAGGCGGCAAAGGGGGCGGCCAGCCATGCCATGGCGGCTACCGCCCTCCATCGGAGGAGGTCTGCGGGGGTGGAGCGGCGAGGGGAATGGAGAGCGGCGGCACCACAGGCTCGGAATGGACCGAGCCGCCAGGAGCAGCCCAGGACATCGGGGGCGCTCACACGCTGCTACAACTGTGGCCTGCAAGGCCACGTTGCGTCAGGATGCCGGGCTCCCCGTCAGCGCGGGGCGACACCTCGTCAGGACGCCACGCCGTCTCCTTCCAAGCTCCAGCAGAGAAATACGGCGAGTCGCGGCACCTCACACGTTT
This sequence comes from Lethenteron reissneri, assembly GCF_015708825.2. Classification (NCBI taxonomy): domain Eukaryota; kingdom Metazoa; phylum Chordata; class Hyperoartia; order Petromyzontiformes; family Petromyzontidae; genus Lethenteron; species Lethenteron reissneri. The sequence goes on from NC_083845.1 coordinate 9,161,607, forward strand.
GGCCCACGCACACATCCGACACACACTCACGCGCTCAACCAAACAGGGCTCCAAATTCCCCGTCCGTCGCGCGCGATTGTTCTATAATGCGGCGAGCGCTCCAACCGGGTCAGTGGTCGGAGCTCGCCCATCGTGTCGTTGCTGCGTCGGCGGGATCATCGGTTGTGGTCGGTCATATTGATGGGGTAGAGGTGCGGATTTTAATTGACACAGGGGCATCGGCGACCATTATATCTGATTTGATTTATAACATCCTTCCCGTTCAAAGTCGTCCCTTGCTCCCTGTTGACGTGCCATGCTATGCTGCTAACGGGGGCTCGCTGGGCATTATTGGTCAAATCCGCGCCACTATCTGCATTGGAGACATTAAATTATCCGGGCCTGTTTTGGTTTCCTCCTCACTCGCGGTTCCGTGCCTGTTGGGGACGGATTTCTTGGCCAAAATGCCCATCCGTATCCTGATTGACCAGGGGTGCATTGAGCTCCCATCGGGCCGACGCGTTACATTTTTGTCTTCCCCCACCACGGAGCGCCGGGCGTTTGCCACCGTGCAGGCGCTCGTGACAAAAACTGTGCGCGTACCTCCGGGGGCTCAGATGCTCGTCCCTCTTAGGTTGCGTCGGCCGTTTAATGAAGGGGTTGCGGATCGGGGGGTCTTGTTGGGACCATCTCGGGCCGGGGTAAATGGACCCGATTTGCTCGCGGCTCAGACCATGGTGAGAGGGGATGGGGACCCCTTCATTGCAGTCCTTAATGTGGGATCGCGAACGGCCGTGGTTCCTCAAGGGACCGTGCTTGCACACGCAACGCCGGTACCCTATGAGGAACCACTCGTGGGTCAGGTATCCACCGATCCTCCGTCGCGACCGCATTCGGACTGTGATGACGGATGGCTGGATGCGCTTTGCGCGGGTTCAGTGGACCTGTCCGACTCGCAGCGCGCGCAGCTGCGAGTTCTCCTGAGCGAATTTGCTGACGTTTTTAGTCAACACAAATTTGATATTGGTTGTACTAAATTGCTGCGACACCATATTGACACGGGTGACAGCGCGCCAATCCGCCAAAATCCCTTTCGGTTGAGTCCCGCCGAAAAGGATCATGTCAAATCGGCTGTTGATGACATGCTAGCCGCCGATATCATTTCCCCTTCCAACAGCCCGTGGGGCGCGCCGATCGTTTTGGTGAAAAAACATGACGGCTCACTGAGATTTTGTGTCGACTTTCGGCGTCTCAACAAAATCTCTGTGGCAGATGCGTACCCGCTTCCTCGGATGGATGAGTCGCTCGACGCCTTGGCCGGTGCGCGATTCTTTTCCACCCTCGATTTGCTATCAGGATTCTGGCAGCTTCCTCTGGATGACGAATCAAAACCTAAGACTGCTTTTCGTACACCGCAAGGTCTCTTCCAATTTAACCGCTTGCCGATGGGTTTACATTCTGCGCCGGCAACTTTTCAGCGGTTAATGGAATTGGTCTTGGCAGGTTTGCAATGGGATTCGTGTTTGATTTACTTAGACGATGTCATCGTCTTTAGCAAATCCTTCGAGGAACACCTCCAGAGGTTGCGTGCTGTTTTTCTCAAAATGCGGGCTGCCAATTTGAAATTTAAACCACAGAAGTGCCATTTACTCCGCGAATCGGTGCGATATTTGGGTCACATTGTTGGGCGCTCGGGGATATCCACTGATCCCGCCAAAACGGAATGCGTCAGCTCCTGGCCGACTCCCACCTCTGTGGGAGAGGTCAGGAGTTTCATTGGGTTCGCGTCGTATTATCGGCGATTTGTGGCTGACTTCGCTACGATTGCGAAACCATTGCATGCCTTGACGTCCAAGGGAGTCAGGTTTCATTGGGGGCCGGAGGAGGAGGCTTCTTTTCGCGCCCTCCGGAATGCTTTGGTGGGGGCTCCGCCGTTGAATTACCCGGATTTTTCACAACCCTTCTTGCTCGATACAGACGCAAGTAACACGGGCATCGGGGGCGTGCTGTCCCAGCTCATTGGGGGCGTAGAGCATGTGGTGGCTTACGGTAGTCGGGTACTGTCTCCAGCCGAACAGCGGTACTGCGTTACCCGTCGGGAATTATTGGCGATTGTTTATTTCATTCAGCAGTACCGCCCGTATCTGTACGGTCGGCGGTTCACCGTCCGTACAGATCATGCGGCCCTACAATACGCCCTGCGGGTTCAACAACCATCGGGCCAGTTGTCTCGATGGTTGGAGATTCTCCAAGACTATGACTTTGTCACCACATATCGTAAGGGTCTCCGCCACACGAACGCTGACGCCCTGTCGCGATTGCCACCCACTTCGAAGTGCGCGTGCCTCTTGGGTTCGGGGCGTTGTAGGTCTCCGAACGTCACCACCGATTCGGTCCTCGTGGCCGCTGCCGATGCGCCTTCGGTTTCGGGTCCTATCGAGCAAGAAGGGAGGGATTCGTTGCTGGGGTTGTCGGTCGCGGAATGGGGTCGCCTCCAAATGGAGGACACCTCCCTCCTCGCTCTGCGCCGTCGCGCCGGGGGGGTTGGCCAGGGGGTGGAAAACGTTGACTCGTGGGGGTTGTTCCAGGGACTTTTAATGCACTGGGATGGTAAAACCCGGCGCCAGCGGCTCGTGGTGCCTGCTGCTTTAAGGGGTAAGGTGGTATGGGCTGTTCATGAGCGGCTTCTGCACTTGGGGGTTCACAAGACCTTTGCCACGCTCCAGCTAGATTTCTTCTGGCCGGGCATGGAAAAGGACGTGGGGGATCTCCTGGGGTCATGCACGCAATGCGCGCAGAGGAAGCCACCTGCTAGGGGGTCCAACCCTCCGCTGCAGTCCATAAAAGTTTCCCGGGTTAACGAGCTCGTCGCTCTGGACATACTTGGCCCATTTCCCGCTACACCCAGGGGCAATAGGTATTTACTAACGGGGGTTGAATACTTCACAAGATGGCCTATGGCCTGGCCCCTGGCGAACCAGTCGGCAGCAGCCATCGCGGAGGCCTTTGTCCAGGGCTATGTCCTCGACAAGGGTGCTCCGGAACGGCTGCTTACTGACCAGGGTAGGAATTTTTTTGGTAAACTCCTACGTGAGGTGTGCGACCTCTTGGGTACGGAGAAGGTTCGGACCTCTCCGTATCACCCACAAACTGACGGGATGGTGGAACGGCTGCATCGGACCATCACGTCCATGCTGTCCCAGCAGGTGTCGGTATCCCAGACGGATTGGGACCTCCGCATAGCCGGTGTGTTGCAGGCCTACAGAATGGCTCCCCATGCGGCCACCGGATTTTCCCCTTTCTTTTTAATGTATGGGCGCGAAGTTAACCCCCCTGTGGCGACCCAGCTGAAGCTCTCGGCGCCCCAGGCGAAGTCTAATTTGTCCGAACACGTTAAATTTAACATCGCTCAATTGTCTGAGGCGCGGGAAGCGGCCGTGCAAAATTCTGAACTCCGCCAGAAGGCGAACGAGAGGCTTCGGTTGGGGCGGGTGCAGGTGGTCAAATGGAAACCAGGGGACAGGGCGTGGTTGCACTGTCCCCAGGTGCCGCTGGCAACCTCGTCAAAATTGGTACGGCCGTGGCGGGGGCCAGTGGAGGTCGTACAGGTCTTGCGGCCGCAATGTGTTCGCGTCAAATGGGGGAGGCGCCGGTGGTATGTGCACCCCTCAAGGTTGAAACCATTCATCGCGCCGCCCCGTGGTTCACACACACACACGCATGGCCAAACGTGTGAGGGTTCCGCCGACTCCCCGACGTCGCTGCACTCGCCTAACCCGACATCAACTGTTCCGTCCCCAGGCGCAACAGGAGTGACGGGTCCACACCCACCAACCCCTCCCGGAGGGGTCGGGGGTCACTCGGCAGCGACGCCTGACTCTCTTGCACCCGGACCGTCAACAACCGTCACTGAGCGTGCCAGGACGGGCCCTTGTGACGGGCCCGCCGCGAGAACGCGCGCCAAAACGCGCAGACTATTGTGAGGTCGGCCGTTGGGGGGCCTTGCGGACAATGGGAGGGGTGGCGTCCGGAGTGTGTGTATATATGTTGGTTTTGGGGTATTTATTCGGGGGGGGTGCGTCGGGTTATTTTTTTCCTCTCTCTCTCTTCCTGTTGTTGTTCTTGTTAAGGTTCTCTTGTTCTTGTTAAAAATTACGCGAGGCACACACACGGGGTTTTCGTGAGGGATGCACCTTTATTCTGATTTTTTTTTGCAGCCAGGGACGGCTGCGAGCTGTACAGGGAGGGGTGATGTAGAGGTGTAATTGCGCATGGCTACGAATGTTGAGGTGTGATTATGCATGGCCACGGATGGCCAACAAACACAAGGGGCGGGGTTACGGCCGTACACAAGGGTGGCGCTCGCACCGACGTCCGCATGTGTATCCCCCACGGGCCCCCCCTCGGGGGCGAGTCCTATAAAAGGTGATGAGCTCGAGGGCTCGAGGTTGGGACTCAGCTTTAACCAGAGAAGACGGAAGACCAGCTAGTGTAGGCCCCAGAGCTCCCCTGGCTCGCTGTCCTTATAAGGGCCGACCAGGGCAAGCCGGTGGCGTGGCCCCGAGAGCCCAGACGAAGCTGGTCTGGTGACTCAGGGAGCCGGGATCCCAGCTTAACCAAGCTGGGACAGATAGCCTCCCCTAGTCCCGTAGTGGAGGAATTGGTATAGGTTAGAGGGGTTAGCTGTCGAGAATCCCTGTAGCCAAGTGACCTGTAATAAATGTGTTGGTGTAATAAATAAGTGTGCCTCCGATCCTGTCCTCAAGCCTCCATATATACTTACTACACAAGCAAGCAAGTGAACTTAATATAAAGGATTTAAAAATCACGACGTTTCCGTCACAGCCAGATTTGCTGTATCAAGTGATACAGCAAATCTGGCTGTGACGGTCCCACCTGATGACGGAGACTTGAGTTGCCTCCGAAACGTGGTGATGTTTATTATTTTATTATTATTAATTTTTATTTCATTTTTTTACCTACGTGACTTTACCGAAAAAACTAAGAGTAAAGATAACAAAGACTTCCCGTATAGTCTGTGAAAAACGGTAGTGGCAAGTGCTGTTAGCGAGCACCTATTAAGGCCGGAACGATACACGAGGGGGTGGGTGGCCAGCACCACGTCCCACCCCCTTTGTCTCCCCTGTGGCGATGTTTACACACCACACCAGGTACTCATTTGAGGCTGAGTCGACCTAGGGGAGGCCCAGGACCGGTTTAGATAATCGTCACCGGTGTTGGCCGTGAGCGGTAATCGAACTCGGGTCGTAGGGTTCATAGCGCAGCGCGCTTACCGCTACACTATCGGATTAAACAACAACT
>NC_083845.1:9167407-9209907 GCF_015708825.2 Lethenteron reissneri
CGCGCGTGGTGGGAGAGGGGTCTCGTAGCGTAGGGGTCCCCAACCCCAGGCCGTACCGGTCCGTGGCCTGTTAGCAACCGGCTGCACAGCAGCAGGAGGTGAGAGCGGTGAGCAGATGTCGCAACCGGGTACCCGATACCCGTACCCTACCTGATCCCTGGCTACCCGGCCGGGTAAAGGTACGGGTACCCGTTTGCGACCCTGGTGCGGCCGGGTACGGGTAGGCCGTGAGTCACTGGTGAGTCACCGTTTGCACTCATTTCCCAACGTCTTGTCTTCTCACCAATTCAAATTCCTAGAAATCAACACCTGCGCCTGCAACATGGCTTCATCCCAGAGGTCGCAATCGGGTACCCGATACCCGTACCCTACCCGGCCGGGTAGGGGTAGCCGGGTATCGGGTAGGGTACCCGTTTGCAACCCTGGTGCGGCCGGGTACGGTAAGGAATCGAAACCCGTTTGCGACGTCTGGCGGTGAGTCCCGCGCGTGGAACCCGCCCCCATTTTTATTGACCACTTCCATCCACGCCTCTTCCCCGCACTGTGCACTTGTCACAGTTTTGGCGAGTCCACAAGCTGCTAACCCTAGCCAACATAAGTACAAAACAAACGTCGCTGGAGAGCTTCTTTGAAAGGGGGAAAGATCTTTTTGGTTCTTTCGGTAAAGTCACGTAGAAGGAAATAAAAAAAAGAAACATTTATTATGTTGTCTTTTTTATTTTATTATTTCCATTCTACGTGACTTTACCGAAAGAACCAAGAAGATGAATCCCTGCAGTCACGAAAGCTTTACATCGAAGGGGAAAGACCCAATGATGAAACCTCCTCCCCGGTCCGTGAAAAAATTGTCTCCAAAAACCGGTCCCTGGTGCCACAAGGTTGGGGACGCTGGACAGTAGCGGTTAGCAAGCTGCACTACGAACCTACAGAACCCAGTTCGATACCCGGACTGGGGTCTGCAGGTTGGCGAGTAGCTGCTGCTGTGGGTGTAAACATCGCCGCCACGGGAGAGACGAAGGGCACCGGCGCTGGCCGGCCCCCACACTCCCTCGTGTGCCGTTTCCGGCCTTTATAGGTGCTCGATAACAGCACTTGCCCCTACAGTCTGTCAAGGCTGGGGGAGCAGTCGTGTCGCGGTTATGGTGCCGCGCTTTGAACCCGGCGACTCGAATTCCATTCCCGTTCACGGGCCAACGCCTTGTTGACCTTCCCCTGCACCTCCGATGAGCTCGGTTGGCTACGTACGGTGCGAAAGAAGTTCAACATACATACAGCTCGTCTTCTTGGTTCTTTCTGTAAAGTCACGTAGAAGGGAAATAATAAAATAATGAAAATATAACATAATAAATACAATTCTCACGACGTTTCGGCCACAACGCAAGCAGCCGTCCTCAGGTGAAGAACAGGTCTTTTCCGACAGAAGGTGAAGAACAGGTCTTTCCGACAGACCTGTTCTTCACCTGAGGACGGCTGCTTGCGTTGTGGCCGAAACGTCGTGAGAATTGTATTTTATAATGTTATATTTTCATTATTTTATTATTTCCCTTCTACGGGACTTTACAGAAAGAACCAAGAAGATGAATCCCTGCAGTCACGAAGCTTTAAATCGAAATTTAATACGTACAGCCTTTGCCCCAACAGTCCTGCTAAAGTTAACGCTGGCGGGGGGGATGTTTGTGTTAGGCACGGTGAAGGAGATCCTGGGCACGGCCCAGTCGGTGGGCTGCACCGTGGACGGGAAACACCCTCACGACGTCATCGACGAGATCAACAACGGGAGACCGAGATCCCCTCGGTGAGTTTGTCGCCCCCGCAGACACGTGACGCACGGAAGAGGTACAGGACTAAAGAGATACACAGACACATGGCGCACGGAGAGATACAGGAATCAGGTGATACACAGATACATGACGCACAGAGAGATACAGGACTCAGGAGATACACAGATACTCAGAAGGGAAACACCTCAATGTTGAAAATCCCCCTGGTGAGTTCTTGTCCAGACAGTACACCGAGAGATGCAGAACTCCGAGATATGCAGTGGACACTACTACTAGAGGTACACGCACATACACTCAAATCTAAACAATGTCTTTATTTTACAAGTAAGGCCCATTGAGCTATAAGCACTTTTTCAGAAGCCCACACAGAGAAGGGAAACACCCAAATGCAGATCCCCTCCATGAGCTTCTTGCCCAGAGAGAGACGCTGCACGCAGAGATGCAGAACTCGTGTAGATGCAGAGAGACGCACTCTCCACTCGGATTGACTCAGAAGGGAAACACCCAGACACCCAAGAGACGGAGGTCCGCTCCGTGAGAAATGGCACATGGAGATACGTAGAGTACTGCATGCTACACGGATACACACAGGTACACACACACACGTGTGCAGATACCGCCACAACTTTGATTACGTTTGGCGATCTGTATCCCAACCGAGTGATTCGCAGGTTATTTTCCAATGTGGCAAATTTGGACCCTGACACTGATGCATGACCTCTCAAAAATACATCGGACGGGGGTGGGGGTCAGATCTTTAAACGTCCGCCGTGAAACAGGGCATCGTCGTGTGTGCGATTATGGCTGTCGCACGCCGGCAGTGTTAATCAGGGCGGCTGCTGGGTTAGAACCGTGAAGCTTTTGACGACGGCGCTGCCGCTGCTGGGCTCCCAACACGGTCGTCACCCCCACGGCGATTGTCAATCTGTGTGGAGTGTGCGGAGGTTGTGTTAACACGGGTGTTGTGCGTGTTGTGTTGCAGGATTAAAAGAACACCAGCTCCGAAGTGATTGTGGGAAACGAAGCATCGAATTTAAATAAAAACTAAAAAAAATCCAAGGTTATTTTTGTCGATGTGGTTTTTAAAAAAAAAGTACCATTAAAATGATTTTGAGTTTTTTTTTGGACAGTGTTGAGTCTATGGACAGTGTTGAGTCTATGGGCAGTGTTGAGTCTATGAGTAGTGTGAGTCTATGGGTAGTGTGAGTCTATGGGCAGTGTTGAGTCTATGGGTAGTGTTAGTCTATGGGCAGTGTTAGTCTATGGGCAGTGTTAGTCTATGGGCAGTGTTGAGTCTATGGGCAGTGTTGAGTCTATGGGCAGTGTTGAGTCTATGGGCAGTGTTGAGTCTATGGGCAGTGTTGAGTCTATGGGCAGTGTTGAGTCTATGGGCAGTGTTGAGTCTATGGGCAGTGTTGAGTCTATGGGCAGTGTTGAGTCTATGAGTAGTGTTAGTCTATGGGCAGTGTTAGTCTATGGGCAGTGTTAGTCTATGGGCAGTGTAGTCTATGGCAGTGTTCGTCTATGGGCAGTGTTGAGTCTATGGGCAGTGTTGAGTCTATGGGCAGTGTTGGAGTCTATGGGCAGTGTGAGTCATGGGCAGTGTTGAGTCTATGGGCAGTGTGAGTCTATGGGCAGTGTTGAGTCTTATGGCAGTGTTGAGTCTATGGGCAGTGTTGAGTCTATGGGCAGTGTTGAGTCTATGGCAGTGTTGAGTCTATGGGCAGTGTTGAGTCTATGGGTAGTGTTGAGTCTAGGGTAGTGTTGAGTCTATGGCAGTGTTGAGGTCTATGGGTAGTGTTGAGTCTATGGGCAGTGTTGAGTCTATGGGCAGTGTTGAGTCTATGGGCAGTGTGGTAGTCTATGGGCAGTTGTTGAGTCTATGGGCAGTGTTGAGTCTATGGGCAGTGTTGAGTCTATGGGCAGTGTGAGTATGGGTAGTGTTCGTCTATGGGCAGTGTTAGTCTATGGGCCAGTGTTAGTCTATGGGCAGTGTGGAGTCTATGGGCAGCAGTGTTTGAGTCTATGGGCAGTGTGAGTCTATGGGCAGTGTTTGAGTCTATGGGCAGTGTTGATTTATGGGCAGTGTTGAGTCTATGGGCAGTGTTGAGTCTATGGGTCGTGTTGAGTCTATGGGCAGTGTTGAGTCTAGGTAGTGTGAGTCTATGGGCATCTGTTGAGTCTATGGGTAGTGTAGTCTATGGGCAGTGTTGAGTCTATGGGCAGTGTGAGTCTATGGGCAGTGTTGAGTCTATGGGCAGTGTGAGTCTATGGGCAGTGTTGAGTCTATGGGCAGTGTTGAGTCTATGGGCAGTGTTGAGTCTATGGGCAGTATGTAATGTACCTCCCGATTAGCCAACGGTGCTAATCGGAGGATGCAAATTTTCTTCCCACAAGCCACCTGTGCTGTCGACTCAATGCCTCTTCTCTGCCTATTGATGACTCCCTCTAACAGACCCAAATCCTCCCATAAACACAACAAGAGACCCGGACTGGCACAGGAACTCAGTGACTTTTCCGATACACGATATACGCCCACTGTTTCTGTACAGTCTTGAGATAAGGTCACAATTTAGATAGTATGTAAATCCACATTGTAAGATGTAGATGCAAGTCTTATCGATCTTCCACAAGTTTGGGCTCTATCAAGTCCAGGCTCAACTTTGTTTCCCCTCTGCCGAGTAGATTCGGTCACATTTAAACAATAAATCCACCATATGTTTAAACTTCTTTTGCACCATACGTAACCAACCGCTCTAATCGGAGGTGTGGTGGAAGGGTAACAAACTAAACACTGCAGCTCTAAAAAACGGCATCTGAATATTCTTGTTTCTTTTGGTAAAGTCACGTAGAAAGGAAATAATACAAATATAATTCTCACGACGTTTCGGCCACAACGCAAGCAGCCGTCCTCAGGTGAAGAACAGGTCTGTTGGAAAGACTGCGTCTTAATGAACACTGCTCAGCTTGGCAGCGTATTTTAAGCTGGGTGGGAGGAGAGCACCTTGACAAAGGAGTTGACATCCACCCAGCTTAAAATACGCTGCCAAGCTTGGTGTTCATTAGGACGCCGTCTTTCCAACAGCAGTTTTTTCACCCGAGGACGGCTGCTTGCGTTGTGGCCGAAACGTGATAATTTTATTGTTTTATTTGTATTTGATTATTTCCCTTCTACGTGACTTTACCGAAAGAACCAAGAATATGAATCCCTGCAGTCGCGAAAGCTTTAAATCGACATCTGAATAATCCATGGGTCTTCGTGTAACCATCTGTTTATCATGTCCAAGCCAATCGTTCATCCACTGCTGGATTTTGGCATCCCCACATTGCCACCACTTCTCAATGACAAGCATGGAGGGGGGTGGGTGAGTGCAGGGCATGGATTGCTGAACGCAGATCGCAGCGAAAAGTGCACAATGATGCCGTCATCAAACAGAGGGGCTGATGCGCAGTGGCCGAGACGAACCAAAGGAGGGAACCCCCAAGTGGACATCTTTGTTTTTTTCGGTAAAGTCACGTAGGTGATAAATAAAATGAAAACTAAATTAAATCGCGACGTTTCGGGTGCAACACAAGTATCCGTCACCAGGCGGGAAAGCGTGGCCTGCTGCTGATGCCCAAAACGTGATTTAATTTAGTTCAGTTATTTTATTTTTTACCCACGTGACTTTACCGAAAAAAACCAAAGAGCATGAATCCTTGTAGTCCCGAGAAAGCTTCAAATCTCGAACCCAAGAGGGACATCCACAAGAAATCATTCCATACGCACTGCCAAATAAGGTGGCATTAAGGGGGTTCAACTCTTAAATTTCGATTTAAAGCTTTCGTGACTGCAGGGATTCATCTTCTTGGTTCTTTCGGTAAAGTCACGTAGAAGGGAAATAATAAAATAATAAAAATAAAACCTTAAAATACTATTCTCACGACGTTTTGGCCACAACGCAAGCACCCGTCCTCAGGTGAAGAACAGGTCTGTCGGAAAGACAGCGTCTGAATGAACACCACCAAGCTTTATTTTTCGATTTAAAGCTTTCGTGACTGCAGGGATTCATCTTCTTGGTTCCTTCGGTAAAGTCACGTAGAATGGAAACAATAAAACAATCAAAACAAAACGAAGAGGGTTCAACTCTTGTTAAAAAAAGCACATTTATTACCGAAAACAAAACGACTTCCATTTTAAGTTAAATCCACGAGTGGGTGAACACGATTCCCTCTCACCCCACCCACCCCCCTCCAACATTCGGGGGGGGGGGTCTGCTCAGTCTCCCTCATCCACTGCGGCCTCATCAGCTGCTCCCTCATCAGCAGCTCCCTCGTCCCCGACAGAGTCATCGGCGGGTCCCGTGTCCCCCTCGTCGCCGGCTTCTCTCCGCGGCGTCTCCTTGTCCTTCCTGCGCTGCTCCGAGGCCTCCTTGCGCCCCTTGAGGTCGCGTCTGTACGCTGCCCGTTGTGACGGAGAGAGCGACAGAGCAGAAGGACGGGGTGAAGGCCCGCGGCGAGAACAAAAACGAGAGTCGGGGGACGCAAGTTCACGTAGGTGAAAAATAAAACAACTAAATTAAATCGCGACGTCTTCTTGGTTCTTTCGGTAAAGTCACGTAGAAGGGAAATAATAAAAATAAAACATACAATTCTCACGACGTTTTGGCCAACAACGCAAGCAGCCGTCCTCGGGTGAAGAACAGGTCTGTCGGAAATACAGCGTCTGAAAGAACAGGTCTGTCGGAAAGACAGCGTCTGAATTCTGAAAGAACAGGTCTGTCGGAAAGACAGCGTCTGAATTCTGAAAGAACAGGTCTGTTGGAAAGACAGCGTCTGAATTCTGAAAGAACAGGTCTGTCGGAAAGACAGCGTCTGAATTCTGAAAGAACAGGTCTGTTGGAAAGACAGCGTCTGAATTCTGAAGAACAGGGTCTGTTGGAAAGACAGCGTCTGAATTCTGAAAGAACAGGTCTGTCGGAAAGACAGCGTCTGAATTCTGAAAGAACAGGTCTGTCGGAAAGACAGCGTCTGAATTCTGAAAGAACAGGTCTGTTGGAAAGACAGCGTCTGAATTCTGAAAGAACAGGTCTGTTGGAAAGACAGCGTCTGAATTCTGAAAGAACAGGTCTGTCGGAAAGACAGCGTCTGAATTCTGAAAGAACAGGTCTGTCGGAAAGACACCGTCTGAATTCTGAAAGAACAGGTCTGTTGGAAAGACAGCGTCTGAATTCTGAAAGAACAGGTCTGTTGGAAAGACAGCGTCTGAATTCTGAAAGAACAGGTCTGTTGGAAAGACAGCGTCTGAATTCTGAAAGAACAGGTCTGTTGGAAAGACAGCGTCTGAATTCTGAAAGAACAGGTCTGTTGGAAAGACAGCGTCTGAATTCTGAAAGAACAGGTCTGTTGGAAAGACAGCGTCTGAATTCTGAAAGAACAGGTCTGTTGGAAAGACAGCGTCTGAATTCTGAAAGAACAGGTCTGTTGGAAAGACAGCGTCTGAATTCTGAAAGAACAGGTCTGTCGGAAAGACAGCGTCTGAATTCTGAAGAACAGGTCTGTCGGAAAGACAGCGTCTGAATTCTGAAAGAACAGGTCTGTCGGAAAGACAGCGTCTGAATTCTGAAAGAACAGGTCTGTCGGAAAGACACCGTCTGAATTCTGAAAGAACAGGTCTGTTGGAAAGACAGCGTCTGAATTCTGAAAGAACAGGTCTGTTGGAAAGACAGCGTCTGAATTCTGAAAGAACAGGTCTGTTGGAAAGACAGCGTCTGAATTCTGAAAGAACAGGTCTGTTGGAAAGACAGCGTCTGAATTCTGAAAGAACAGGTCTGTTGGAAAGACAGCGTCTGAATTCTGAAAGAACAGGTCTGTTGGAAAGACAGCGTCTGAATTCTGAAGAAGAAACAGGTCTTGGAAAGACAGCGTCTGAATTCTGAAAGAACAGGTCTGTCGGAAAGACAGCGTCTGAATTCTGAAAGAACAGGTCTGTCGGAAAGACATCGTCTGAATTCTGAAAGAACAGGTCTGTCGGAAAGACAGCGTCTGAATTCTGAAGAACAGGTCTGTTGGAAAGACAGCGTCTGAATTCTGAAAGAACAGGTCTGTTGGAAAGACAGCGTCTGAATTCTGAAAGAACAGGTCTGTTGGAAAGACAGCGTCTGAATTCTGAAAGAACAGGTCTGTTGGAAAGACAGTGTCTGAATTCTGAAAGAACAGGTCTGTTGGAAAGACAGCGTCTGAATTCTGAAAGAACAGGTCTGTTGGAAAGACAGCGTCTGAATTCTGAAAGAACAGGTCTGTCGGAAAGACAGCGTCTGAATTCTGAAAGAACAGGTCTGTCGGAAAGACACCGTCTGAATTCTGAAAGAACAGGTCTGTTGGAAAGACAGCGTCTGAATTCTGAAAGAACAGGTCTGTTGGAAAGACAGCGTCTGAATTTTGAAAGAACAGGTCTGTTGGAAAGACAGCGTCTGAATTCTGAAAGAACAGGTCTGTTGGAAAGACAGCGTCTGAATTCTGAAAGAACAGGTCTGTTGGAAAGACAGCGTCTGAATTCTGAAAGAACAGGTCTGTCGGAAAGACAGCGTCTGAATTCTGAAAGAACAGGTCTGTCGGAAAGACAGCGTCTGAATTCTGAAAGAACAGGTCTGTCGGAAAGACAGCGTCTGAATTCTGAAAGAACAGGTCTGTTGGAAAGACAGCGTCTGAATTCTGAAAGAACAGGTCTGTCGGAAAGACAGCGTCTGAATTCTGAAAGAACAGGTCTGTCGGAAAGACACCGTCTGAATTCTGAAAGAACAGGTCTGTTGGAAAGACAGCGTCTGAATTCTGAAAGAACAGGTCTGTCGGAAAGACAGCGTCTGAATTCTGAAAGAACAGGTCTGTCGGAAAGACAGCGTCTGAATTCTGAAAGAACAGGTCTGTCGGAAAGACATCGTCTGAATTCTGAAAGAACAGGTCTGTTGGAAGACAGCGTCTGAATTCTGAAAGAACAGGTCTGTTGGAAAGACAGCGTCTGAATTCTGAAAGAACAGGTCTGTTGGAAAGACAGCGTCTGAATTCTGAAAGAACAGGTCTGTTGGAAAGACAGCGTCTGAATTCTGAAAGAACAGGTCTGTTGGAAAGACAGCGTCTGAATTCTGAAAGAACAGGTCTGTTGGAAAGACAGCGTCTGAATTCTGAAAGAACAGGTCTGTCGGAAAGACATCGTCTGAATTCTGAAAGAACAGGTCTGTCGGAAAGACATCGTCTGAATTCTGAAAGAACAGGTCTGTTGGAAAGACAGCGTCTGAATTCTGAAAGAACAGGTCTGTTGGAAAGACAGCGTCTGAATTCTGAAAGAACAGGTCTGTTGGAAAGACAGCGTCTGAATTCTGAAAGAACAGGTCTGTTGGAAAGACAGCGTCTGAATTCTGAAAGAACAGGTCTGTTGGAAAGACAGCGTCTGAATTCTGAAAGAACAGGTCTGTTGGAAAGACAGCGTCTGAATTCTGAAAGAACAGGTCTGTTGGAAAGACAGCGTCTGAATTCTGAAAGAACAGGTCTGTCGGAAAGACAGCGTCTGAATTCTGAAAGAACAGGTCTGTTGGAAAGACAGCGTCTGAATTCTGAAAGAACAGGTCTGTTGGAAAGACAGCGTCTGAATTCTGAAAGAACAGGTCTGTTGGAAAGACAGCGTCTGAATTCTGAAAGAACAGGTCTGTTGGAAAGACAGCGTCTGAATTCTGAAAGAACAGGTCTGTTGGAAAGACAGCGTCTGAATTCTGAAAGAACAGGTCTGTTGGAAAGACAGCGTCTGAATTCTGAAAGAACAGGTCTGTTAGAAAGACAGCGTCTGAATTCTGAAAGAACAGGTCTGTCGAAAGACAGCGTCTGAATTCTGAAAGAACAGGTCTGTTGGAAAGACAGCGTCTGAATTCTGAAAGAACAGGTCTGTTGGAAAGACAGCGTCTGAATTCTGAAAGAACAGGTCTGTTGGAAAGACAGCGTCTGAATTCTGAAAGAACAGGTCTGTTGGAAAGACAGCGTCTGAATTCTGAAAGAACAGGTCTGTTGGAAAGACAGCGTCTGAATTCTGAAAGAACAGGTCTGTCGGAAAGACAGCGTCTGAATTCTGAAAGAACAGGTCTGTCGGAAAGACAGCGTCTGAATTCTGAAAGAACAGGTCTGTCGGAAAGACATCGTCTGAATTCTGAAAGAACAGGTCTGTCGGAAAGACATCGTCTGAATTCTGAAAGAACAGGTCTGTTGGAAAGACAGCGTCTGAATTCTGAAAGAACAGGTCTGTTGGAAAGACAGCGTCTGAATTCTGAAAGAACAGGTCTGTTGGAAAGACAGCGTCTGAATTCTGAAAGAACAGGTCTGTTGGAAAGACAGCGTCTGAATTCTGAAAGAACAGGTCTGTTGGAAAGACAGCGTCTGAATTCTGAAAGAACAGGTCTGTTGGAAAGACAGCGTCTGAATTCTGAAAGAACAGGTCTGTTGGAAAGACAGCGTCTGAATTCTGAAAGAACAGGTCTGTTGGAAAGACAGCGTCTGAATTCTGAAAGAACAGGTCTGTTGGAAAGACAGCGTCTGAATTCTGAAAGAACAGGTCTGTTGGAAAGACAGCGTCTGAATTCTGAAAGAACAGGTCTGTTGGAAAGACAGCGTCTGAATTCTGAAAGAACAGGTCTGTTGGAAAGACAGCGTCTGAATTCTGAAAGAACAGGTCTGTTGGAAAGACAGCGTCTGAATTCTGAAAGAACAGGTCTGTCGGAAAGACAGCGTCTGAATTCTGAAAGAACAGGTCTGTTGGAAAGACAGCGTCTGAATTCTGAAAGAACAGGTCTGTCGGAAAGACAGCGTCTGAATTCTGAAAGAACAGGTCTGTTGGAAAGACAGCGTCTGAATTCTGAAAGAACAGGTCTGTTGGAAAGACAGCGTCTGAATTCTGAAAGAACAGGTCTGTTGGAAAGACAGCGTCTGAATTCTGAAAGAACAGGTCTGTCGGAAAGACAGCGTCTGAATTCTGAAAGAACAGGTCTGTCGGAAAGACATCGTCTGAATTCTGAAAGAACAGGTCTGTCGGAAAGACAGCGTCTGAATTCTGAAAGAACAGGTCTGTCGGAAAGACATCGTCTGAATTCTGAAAGAACAGGTCTGTCGGAAAGACAGCGTCTGAATTCTGAAAGAACAGGTCTGTTGGAAAGACAGCGTCTGAATTCTGAAAGAACAGGTCTGTTGGAAAGACAGCGTCTGAATTCTGAAAGAACAGGTCTGTCGGAAAGACATCGTCTGAATTCTGAAAGAACAGGTCTGTCGGAAAGACATCGTCTGAATTCTGAAAGAACAGGTCTGTCGGAAAGACAGCGTCTGAATTCTGAAAGAACAGGTCTGTCGGAAAGACATCGTCTGAATTCTGAAAGAACAGGTCTGTCGGAAAGACATCGTCTGAATTCTGAAAGAACAGGTCTGTTGGAAAGACAGCGTCTGAATTCTGAAAGAACAGGTCTGTTGGAAAGACAGCGTCTGAATTCTGAAAGAACAGGTCTGTTGGAAAGACAGCGTCTGAATTCTGAAAGAACAGGTCTGTCGGAAAGACATCGTCTGAATTCTGAAAGAACAGGTCTGTTGGAAAGACAGCGTCTGAATTCTGAAAGAACAGGTCTGTCGGAAAGACAGCGTCTGAATTCTGAAAGAACAGGTCTGTTGGAAAGACAGCGTCTGAATTCTGAAAGAACAGGTCTGTTGGAAAGACAGCGTCTGAATTCTGAAAGAACAGGTCTGTCGGAAAGACAGCGTCTGAATTCTGAAAGAACAGGTCTGTTGGAAAGACAGCGTCTGAATTCTGAAAGAACAGGTCTGTTGGAAAGACAGCGTCTGAATTCTGAAAGAACAGGTCTGTGGAAAAGACATCGTCTGAATTCTGAAAGAACAGGTCTGTCGGAAAGACAGCGTCTGAATTCTGAAAAACAGGTCTGTTGGAAAGACAGCGTCTGAATTCTGAAAGAACAGGTCTGTTGGAAAGACAGCGTCTGAATTCTGAAAGAACAGGTCTGTTGGAAAGACAGCGTCTGAATTCTGAAAGAACAGGTCTGTTGGAAAGACAGCGTCTGAATTCTGAAAGAACAGGTCTGTTGGAAAGACAGCGTCTGAATTCTGAAAGAACAGGTCTGTTGGAAAGACAGCGTCTGAATTCTGAAAGAACAGGTCTGTTGGAAAGACAGCGTCTGAATTCTGAAAGAACAGGTCTGTTGGAAAGACAGCGTCTGAATTCTGAAAGAACAGGTCTGTTGGAAAGACATCGTCTGAATTCTGAAAGAACAGGTCTGTCGGAAAGACAGCGTCTGAATTCTGAAAGAACAGGTCTGTTGGAAAGACAGCGTCTGAATTCTGAAGAACAGGTCTGTTGGAAAGACAGCGTCTGAATTCTGAAAGAACAGGTCTGTTGGAAAGACAGCGTCTGAATTCTGAAAGAACAGGTCTGTTGGAAAGACAGCGTCTGAATTCTGAAAGAACAGGTCTGTTGGAAAGACAGCGTCTGAATTCTGAAAGAACAGGTCTGTTGGAAAGACAGCGTCTGAATTCTGAAAGAACAGGTCTGTTGGAAAGACAGCGTCTGAATTCTGAAAGAACAGGTCTGTTGGAAAGACAGCGTCTGAATTCTGAAAGAACAGGTCTGTTGGAAAGACAGCGTCTGAATTCTGAAAGAACAGGTCTGTTGGAAAGACAGCGTCTGAATTCTGAAAGAACAGGTCTGTCGGAAAGACAGCGTCTGAATTCTGAAAGAACAGGTCTGTTGGAAAGACAGCGTCTGAATTCTGAAAGAACAGGTCTGTCGGAAAGACAGCGTCTGAATTCTGAAAGAACAGGTCTGTTGGAAAGACAGCGTCTGAATTCCGAAAGAACAGGTCTGTCGGAAAGACAGCGTCTGAATTCTGAAAGAACAGGTCTGTTGGAAAGACAGCGTCTGAATTCTGAAAGAACAGGTCTGTTGGAAAGACAGCGTCTGAATTCTGAAAGAACAGGTCTGTCGGAAAGACAGCGTCTGAATTCTGAAAGAACAGGTCTGTTGGAAAGACAGCGTCTGAATTCTGAAAGAACAGGTCTGTTGGAAAGACAGCGTCTGAATTCTGAAAGAACAGGTCTGTCGGAAAGACAGCGTCTGAATTCTGAAAGAACAGGTCTGTTGGAAAGACAGCGTCTGAATTCTGAAAGAACAGGTCTGTTGGAAAGACAGCGTCTGAATTCTGAAAGAACAGGTCTGTCGGAAAGACAGCGTCTGAATTCCGAAAGAACAGGTCTGTCGGAAAGACAGCGTCTGAATTTTGAATTCAGACCGCTGTCTTTCCGACTGCAGCCACGAAAGCTTTAAATCGAAATTTAAATCACGACGTTTCGGGCACAACACAAGCATCCGTCATCAGGTGGGAAAGTGTGGCCTTCCGCTAAGCCCACGGGGTCCCTGCTTTTTGTGTTTAGTTTGCCGTTCTTACCCCCGCACGCTCCGATTAGCGCGGTTAAAACGAAAAACTAAACTTTGTTTTAGCAGGCAAGACCCATCGATCTTCGCAGCTCTTTCAGAAGTGACTTGGCCACAAATGATCGCTCAACCACGCGGCTTATCGTTTGGAAATGTACACGAGCCAAACAAAAACTCTCCTAGCCACCGTGATGATGATGAGAGACGCAAACTCCAAATATACAGCAGCAGGCGTCCGGGTCGGGATGGAACCTACGACCTCCTATACACCAGGCGAGGTAGTTAACATCTCCTAGCCACCGTGATGATGATGAGAGAGAGACACGCAAACTCCAAATATACAGCGGCAGGCGTCAGGGTCGGGATGGAACCCACGACCTCCTGTACACCAGGCGAGGTAGTTAACATCTAGCCACCGTGATGATGAGAGACACAAACTCCAAATATATAGCAGCAGCAGGCGTCAGGGTCGCGATCGAACCCACGACCTCCTGTTAACATCTCACCACTGCGGTTGGCTACGTACGGCGCGAAAGTTCGACACACAGAGACACGCGTACGTAAACAGGTTACACTTCACAAGACTTCAAAAGCATTCCACAATTACAAATTTAAAAAACCGATCGCTGTTACGTTAAAAATCAATTGCGTTGTAAAACCAATCGTGTGAAATCGCGTCGCGTGCCATCGCTCCGATCCTCACCGTCCAGGCTCTCACGGAGCGGCCCGAGGAGCTGTTGAAACTCCATCTCCTCCACGGCGGAGAGAACATCGTTGCCGCTCAGCGTTTTCCGCTTACTCTTCACAGCAAAGTTGTTGGCACTGTTGCCGAGAGTGAGAGAGAGAGTGAGAGGTCGGAGGGGAGATACGATATTAATCTTGAATTTCGATTTAAAGCTTTCGTGACTGCAGGGATTCATCTTCTTGGTTCTTTCGGTAAAGTCGCGTAGAAGAGAAATAATAAAAAATAATTTTATAAATAATAAAAATAATTTTTTAAAATAATAAAAAGAATTAACTTTTTTTTCTTTTATTATTTCCCTTCTACGTGACTTTACCGAAAGAACCAAGAAGATGAATATTAATCTTGATTCGAAGCTTTCGTGACTGCAGGAATCCATACTCTTTGGTAAAGTCACGTAGGTAGGAATAAAATAAAACAAATCACGACGATTCGATCGCAACACAAGTGAGCGAGCGGTTTGAGAGCAAATGGCGAGCGAGCGGTTTGAGAGCGAGTGGCGTGCAAGGTGGTGAGCGAGCAGTTTGTGAGTGGTGAGCGAGCGGTTTGAGAGGGAGTGGGGAGCAAGTGGGGAGTGAGGGGTTTGTGAGTGAGTGGCGAGCGAGCGGTTTGAGAGCAAATGGCGTGCAAGGTGGTGAGCGAGCGGTTTGTTTGTGAGTGGCGAGCAAGTGGTGAGCGAGTGCTGAGTGAGTGGTTTGTGAGTGGTGAGCGAGCGGTTCGAGAATGAATGGTGAGCGAGTGGCGAACGATTTGAGAGCAAGTGGTGAGCGAGCGGTTTGTGAGCGAGCGGTTTGTGAGTTGTGAGCGAGTGGCGAGCGAGCAGTTTGTGAGCGAGCGGTTTGTGAGCGAGTGTCGAGCGAGCGGTTTGTGAGTTGTGAGCGGTTTGTGAGCGAGCGGTTTGTGAGCGAGTGTCGAGCGAGCTGGTTTGTGAGTTGTGAGCGAGTGGCGAGCGAGCGGTTTGTGAGTGAGCGGTTTGTGAGCGAGTGTCGAGCGAGCGGTTTGTGAGTTGTGAGCGAGTGGCGAGCGAGCGGTTTGTGAGCGAGCGGTTTGTGAGCGAGCGGTTTGTGAGCGAGTGTCGAGCGAGCTGGTTTGTGAGTTGTGAGCGAGCGAGCGGTTTGTGAGCGAGCGGTTTGTGAGCGAGTGTCGAGCGAGCGGTTTGTGAGTTGTGAGCGAGTGGCGAGCGAGCGGTTTGTGAGCGAGCGGTTTGTGAGCGAGCGGTTTGTGAGGGCGCGGTTTGCGAGCGGTTTGTGAGCGAGCGGTTTGCGAGCGAGCGGTTTGTGAGCGAGCGGCGAGCGAGTGAGTGCTGAGCGGCGGTGCACCAGGACGTGGCGTAGAGCACGAAGACGCTGGCGGCGCGGGAGATGGCGCTGCGCGCCTCCTTGGACACGTTCACGCCCTCGGGCAGCTGTGCACACCCAGGGCCCAATAACAACAACAGCAGCAGTAGCTGGCACTCGTCACTACGTGGTGGTGACATCACCAAGTAGTTATATACAATGACTCCTCGACTTATGGACACTCGACTTACGAACTTTCAGAGACACGAACAAAGCTGTCCGTATGTCCAGTAGCTCGATCTGACCCAGAGTCGTAAGTTAAATCGCCGTGCAATGGATGGCGGTGGTGGCATCTACATCTGCAGAACGTGAAGAACCAGTGGCATCTACATCTGCAGAACGTGAAGAACCAGTGGCATCTACATCTGCAGAACGTGAAGAACCAGTGGCATCTACATCTACAGAAAGTGAAGGACCAGTGGCATCTACATCTGCAGAACGTGAAGAACCAGTGACATCTACATCTGCAGAACGTGAAGAACCAGTGGCATCTACATCTGCAGAACGTGAAGAACCAGTGGCATCTACATCTACAGAAAGTGAAGGACCAGTTGCATCTACATCTGCAGAACGTGAAGAACCAGTGGCATCTACATCTACAGAACGTTAAGAACCAGTGGCATCTACATCTGCAGAACGTGAAGAACCAGTGGCATCTACATCTGCAGAACGTTAAGAACCAGTGGCATCTACATCTGCAGAACGTTAAGAACCAGTGGCATCTACATCTACAGGACGTGAAGAACCAGTGGCATCTACATCTGCAGAACGTGAAGAACCAGTGACATCTACATCTGCAGGACGTGAAGAACCAGTGGCATCTACATCTACAGAAAGTGAAGGACCAGTGGCATCTACATCTGCAGAACGTGAACCAGTGGTATCTACATTTGCAGAACGTGAAGAACCAGTGGCATCTACATCTGCAGAACGTGAAGAACCAAACGTGAAGAACCATTGGCATCCACATCTGCAGAACATGAAGAACCAGTGGCATCTACATCTGCAGAACGTGAAGAACCAGTGGCATCTACATCTGCAGAACGTGAAGAACCAGTGGCATCTACATCTGCAGAACGTGAATAACCAGTGGCATCTACATCTGCAGAACGTGAATAACCAGTGGCATCTACATCTGCAGAACGTGAAGAACCACTGGCATCTACATCTGCAGAACGTGAAGAACCAGTGGCATCTACATCTGCAGAACGAATAGCCAGTGGCATCTACATCTGCAGAACGTGAAGAACCAGTGGTATCTACATCTGCAGAACGTGAAGAACCAGTGGCATCTACATCTGCAGGACATGAAGAACCAGTGGCATCTACATCTGCAGAACGTGAAGAACCAGTGGCATCTACATCTGCAGAACGTGAACAACCAGTGGTATCTACATCTGCAGAACATGAAGAACCAGTGGCATCTACATCTGCAGAACGTGAAGAATCAGTGGCATCTACATCTGCAGGACGTGAAGAACAAGTGGCATCCACATCTGCAGAACGTGAAGAACCAGTGGCATCTACATCTGCAGAACATGAAGAACCAGTGGCATCTACATCTGCAGAACGTGAAGAACCAGTGGCATCTACATCTGCAGAACATGAAGAACCAGTGGCATCTACATCTGCAGAACGTGAAGAACCAGTGGCATCTACATCTGCAGAACATGAAGAACCAGTGGCATCTACATCTGCAGAACGTGAAGAACCAGTGGCATCTACATCTGCAGAACGTGAAGAACCAGTGGCATCTACATCTGCAGAACGTGAAGAACCAGTGGCATCTACATCTGCAGAACATGAAGAACCAGTGGCATCTGCACAGAACGTGAAGAAATAGTTACATGATAATTGTTTTTTTACCCTTTTATCTGGCAACAAAACTGACACCTTTTTTACGAGGAGTCATGTTTGCATAGACCACAATACCTGCAGTCATAATGCAAACAAAAAACATAACTCTGATAATGTATGCACTGTCCTTGAAGTTGATTGGTCCACACCCGAGACAGCTTTCCTTAGAGCCTAGTCTCACATGGGTTGGACCATGGGTTGGTACGGGTACCCGTACCCGTACCGGGCCGGGTACGGTTACCCGTTCCCTACCCGTACCCTACTCGAAATGAGTGACAAACGGTTACTCACCAGTGACTCACGGTCTACCCGTACCCGGCCGCACCAGGGACGCAAACGGGTACCCCGTACCCGGCCTGGTACGGGTAGCCGGGTATCGGGTAGGGTACGGGTATCGGGTACCCGGTTGCGACCTCTGGTGCACCTGAAAGCGCCGTGCGATGCGACGGCGACATCGCGACCCAGGGTTCAAACGCCGCCAATAAAACAGGCCCAAGTGGACGGCGTGTTTCTCACCGCGTCCTTGATGATCCGTGTGATGACCGCATTTGGCAAGTTCAGGTCCTCAGGTCTCTCTGCCATGCTGGGATCCTGCGAGCGTACACACAGCGACAAAAGACCCCCCCCGTGTAGCGTTAACAGGCTGCCGGGGCAATTTAAGGGCTTGCATCTTGAATCCTTGCCTCACTTGATGCAGCAAATCTGGCTGTGACGGTCCCACCTGATGACGGAGACTTGCGTTGCCTCCGAAACGTCGTGATTTTATTGTTCTATTTTTATTAATTTTAATTTCATTTTTTACCTACGTGACTTTACCGAAAGAACTAAGAGTATGAGGCAAGTGTTGTTGGCGAGCAGCACCTGCGAAGGTCAGCACGGTACACGAGGGGGTGGTTGACCGACGTCACGCCCGGCCGCCTTTGTCTCCCCGGTGGTGATGTGTACTACACACCGCACCAGGTACTCATTTTAGGCTGAGTCGACACAGATACACACACAGACAGGTATACACACACACAGGTATACACACACACAGGTATACACACACACAGGTACACACACACACAGGTACACACACACACAGGTACACAAACACACAGGTACACACACACAGGTACACACACACAGGTACACACACACAGGTACACACACACACACGCAGGTACACACACACACACAGGTACACACACACGCAGGTACACACACACAGGTACACACACACACACAGGTACACACACACGTGTACACACACAGCTATATACAAACACACAGGTACACGCACATGCAAAGATCCCCCGTATAGCCTTGACAAGAATGTTGGGGAAAGTGCTGTTAGCGAGCACCTATGAAGGCCGGGACGGTACACTAGGGAGTGGGTGGCCAACACCACGCCCGGCCGCCTTTGTCTCCCCAGTGGCGATGTTTACTACACACCGCACCGGGTACTCAGGCGAGGTAGTTAACATCTCCTAGCCACCGTGATGAGAGAGAGAGACACGCAAACTCCAAATATACAGCAGCAGTAGGCGTCAGAGTAGCGATCGAACCCACGACCTCCTGTACACCAGGCGAGGTAGTTAACATCTCCTAGCCACCGTGATGATGATGAGAGAGAGACACACACAAACTCCAAATATACAGCAGCAGGCGTCAGAGTTGCGAGCAAACCCATCGCTGCAGCGCTCTCACCGCGAATGGCGACAGCGATGTCCGTTTCAGTCGTGGGAATAGTTACGAGGTTAGTGGGGTGGGGGGTAAGAAAGTTAAATGGATTTAAACGAAAACTAAAATTCACTCCGCATCGATTCACGTCACTGAACGCGCGGGAAAACCACACGTGGGTGACCCCTGACCCCCCCCTCTACTTCCGGTTTACAAAAGTTATAGATTTCGTAAAATAATAATGTTTTGCGTTTTGCGAGGCTTTGTTCGATGTTTTTAATGGAGATTAGGTCACCAAGAATCGGTCAACAAATATTAAAATAAAAAATGTTTTAATGATTGATTCGTTTCTATTGTTAGCGCCTAAGCAAGCGTTCGACGTATACGCACTACGGTTTACAATCTGGAAACGAACAAGAAATAGAATTCATGCATCGCATTGGCATGCGAGCGCCTCGCGTGATTGGTTAAAGTAAAGTCACGTGGGATTGATTCTACATCTTCCAGAAGTGGTAGATATCAACGTAACTTATACCATCTTCCGGAAGATATCTACGTCTTCTGGAAGATTGCTACTTCGGAATAATTTGTATTATTTACCGGAAAAATCTGCTTCTCTGGGAGATTACTACTGGCTCGGTATAATTTGTATCATCTTCTTGAAAGCCTACATCTTCCGGAAGATTACGAATTACTCCGGGGAGATTAAATTAATATTTTGGAAGATATCTCCTCTTCCGGAAGATTGCTACCAATCACGGGATGATTCGTCGCAACTTCCGGAAGAGGTAGATGTCAATACTCTTCGGTTTTTTCGGTAAAGTCACGTAGGTAAAAAAAAATAGAAATAATAAAATAAATAAAAATTATTCATTATGAAATAATAATAGAAATAAACTAAATTAATAATAAAAAATAGTGAAAATTATAGAAATAAAATATGTAAATATTAAAAATATTTTAAATTATACTAGAAATAAAATACTCTTAGTTCTTTCGGTAAAGTCACGTAAGTAAAAAAATGAAATTAAAATTAATAAAAAAAAATATCGATTTTAAGCTTTCGTGACTGTAGGGATTCATCTTCTTGGTTCTTTCGGTAAAGTCACGTAGAAGGAAAATAATAAAATAACAAAAAAAAAACATAATAAAATAATATCATTAGTTTATTATGTTTTATTATTTTATTATTTCCTTCTACGTGACTACGTACCGAAAGAACCAAGAAGAAAAATAAAATAATAAATCACGACATAATAACATACGCTCATTATTTATTTTTTACCTATGTGACTTTACCTAAAAAACCTATGAGTATGAATCAACAGTCACGAAAGATTCAAATGTAGCCGTCAATATTCCAATCGAACCTGTCTACCTCTTCCGGCAGACAACGAACAACAAAAAAAACGATAAAATGTTTCGGTAGAAACTTCCGGAAGCCAAACCCACGTGCGCATGCGCACTGGAGCCCTAACGAACCCCCCCCCCCACCCGGTTACTATAGGGAGGTGAGTTGGTGCGTTCGGCTTTCGCGTTTAGGGTTTTTTTTTTTTATATTTACGCAAAATATTAAACTAAAAATACTTTCGCCGTCTCATCGTCGCGTTTCGTGTGCGTCGAGACGAACTGGCGGTCGCGTTTCCGAACGTAAATCATTTCACCCCTCAACCCCGTCCCCGTCGACGCAGCCGCTAGGAAAAGCCTGCGATAGGCCTCAGGCGCTATAATAAAAAAATATATATTTTTAAAGATTTTCTTTCAAACAAATCTCTCTCCCTTTCTTTCTCCTTCTTTCTCTCGCTCGTCAAATGACGATATTCGAGTGTACAACGGCGCACAAGCGTCACCGTCTCACGATCAACAACGCTTGACGTCGCAGGCTCGTGGTGGTGGTGGTGGTGGAGGCCTTAATCCAGCAGTGGATTAGATCACGACTGACGATTAACAACAACGTTTAAAGCCGGGGTGGGATAAAATTAAGTACCGGTTTGCGGACTGTAGATAATGGTTACACTCTGGATGGACTGCCCCCCACCATAGTAACGTGGAATTTACACGAGTTACATCGTTGTTAACACAATACTGGAATCGTGTAAATGAATACGATTATTTTAGCTCTTGATTTCGTAACTTACGGGTCCTTCTTGTCGATCCAGTGCCGAATGAAAACCTTCCAAGTGCCGTGTCGGTTATGGGGGTTGAATGGCCATACTTCACCACTTTGGTCAGTGGAGGTGGGGGGAGAGTTAGGGACAGGTTCAGATGCCACCAGCCGAACGTAGGTCCAATGGGTTTGTAGCGTAGTGCGCTAATCACCCCCCCCCCTCACCTACATAATACTGTACCATGTGAATGTGTGACTATGCACACACTACACTGAATTACGGTTGTAATGTACATTACGTTGTGCAAGACACACACACACACACACGAGACATTTGCCTGTTCACATTATCACCTACCCATCAGCTTGCTCACGCGTTCACCCAATTGCTAACACGCACAAACTATAAGAACCTTAATAATACATTAGTTTAGCTCTGAGCGTATGTTATTACACCTGGGTGTCGTATTTGTGACACCTGTGATAACATGTGCACTTGTGTGCCGTATTTGTGTTTACTTGTGTTTGTACATTTGTATACTGTGTGTATATCTTAATTTTGGAGCTTTCGTGACTGCAGGAATTATTCTTTGGTTCTTTCGGTAAAGTCACGTATAAAGAGAAAATAATAAATTAAATAAATGCATACGACGTTTCGATTGCAACACAAGACAATCATCAGGTATGTCGCTATTTCATAATACCTGATGATGATTGTGTGTATGTATTTGTGTATATCTATAAAAAGTGTGTCTCTAATTGTATACGGGCGCCACGGTGGCGAGATGTTAAATACCTCGCCTGGTATACAGGGGGTCGTGGCTTCGAGTTTGCATGTTCTCCCCGTGGTCGCGTGGATTTTTCTCCACGTCCCCCGGTTCTTGACTGCTGTACATTTCCACGCTTTGACCACGACAAGCCCACTTCATTGAGCTATCATTTGTGATATAGCCAGGGTCGCTTCTGAAAAAATAGCTGCACGGCAACTCAAGTGGGGGCATTCCCTTGTAAAATACAACTGTTTTTGAGTTGTACGCCTTTTGGCGTCATCTGGTCCAACACCAATGGAGACTAGGCTCTAAGGAAAGCTGTCTCGGGTGTGGACCAATCAACTTCAAGGACAGTGCATATCATTATCATCATCAGAGTTGTTTCTTTTTGTTTGAATTTTGACTGCTTGTGTTGCGGTTATTGCAAACATGATGCCTTGTATAAAGGTGTCAGTTTTGTACCAGTTTAAAGGGTAAAAACCTACTACTAAAATACAACTAATTTGTATATCTGTGTGTGCGTGCGGTTATGCAGGCAAAATGAGTAGCTCTGAAGAAGTGTCGTGGATCTCCTGGTTCTGTGGGCTGCGAGGAAATGAGTTTTTCTGCGAGGTAATACCGACGCCACGTGAGGGTCACACGCGGGTTATTTGACCGCACTACGCCCTGCTCGGCGCGGGTTTGCTGAAGGCGTGGGACGGACGCGCGGGAGCGTAGATGTGCAGTACGATTGAACGGGGGTTTTGATGTTAAGTGTTCGTTGCTGGGGCCGAGTGTGTGCGGAGAAGTTCAACAAACGTACATACGTTCTGAAAAAGAGTTTTAGCTCTGTACGCTTTATTGGTAAGATAAAACATAATTTAGTTTTCGTTGAGATTTTTTAAAAGTGATTTCCTTACATTTCCCATACTTTGCACTGCTGTCGTGGTTTTATATTGTTCGTTGTTACATTCTTTCAGTTTCATTTATTTGGTATAGCCCTGTGAGCCATTCGGCTATTGAATTCCTCTGACCCCTGCACATCCATTCTGACCCCTGCACACCTTACCGGGCATCTGTGAAAAATACCTTCACAACTCATCATATTCCTCCTGCAGTAGAAAGAAATACAGTGGTACCTCGGTATACGTCGTTAATTCGTTCCAGAAGGGGTAGGACTTATACCAAAAATGACGTAGACACCAAACGAATTTTTCTCCCATAAGAAATAAAGGTAAAGGAAATAATCCGTTGCAGAGTATAAGAAATGATATTTTATATGGCATATTATACATTAATGGGGTTGTATAAAATAATTTAGACACTGCTTATTACTAAAATGCATGCATAAATTAAAATAAATGCATAAATCAATTAAAATAAATTGAAATGAAAATTAAATGTAACGTCAATTTACCTTGCTGAGAGGAGTTGATAGCCTACGAGGATGGTGGTGAGGAAGGGGAGGAGGAGGAGATGCTATTTTTTGGAAGGAGAGTCCCCTCCATTACAACTACTGCACAGGCAGACTGAGGAGCGGCGCTTTGTTTCGGTCGTGAACGGGGTATTCGCGGGTACGCGGTGACTCATTCCGACCCATATAAGTTCTAGCAAGACGTCGTATCCCTAGCAAGACGTCGTATCCCAAGCAAGGCGTCGTATCCCTAGCAAGACGTCGTATCCCAAGCAAGACGTCGTATCCCAAGCAAGACGTCGTATCTCAAGCAAGACATCGTATCCCTAGCAAGACGTCGTATCCCAAGCAAGACGTCGTATCCCAAGCGAGACGTCGTATCCCTAGCAAGACGTCGTATCCCAAGCAAGACGTCGTATTCCAAGCAAGACATCGTATCCCAAGAAAGACGTCGTATCCCTAGCAAGACGTCGTATCCCAAGCAAGGCGTCGTATCCCTAGCAAGACGTCGTATCCCAAGCAAGACGTCGTATCCCAAGCAAGACGTCGTATCTCAAGCAAGACATCGTATCCCTAGCAAGACGTCGTATCCCAAGCAAGACGTCGTATCCCAAGCGAGACGTCGTATCCCTAGCAAGACGTCGTATCCCAAGCAAGACGTCGTATCCCAAGCAAGACATCGTATCCCTAGCAAGACGTCGTATCCCAAGCAAGACGTCGTATCCCAAGCAAGACATCGTATCCCTAGCAAGACGTCGTATCCCAAGCAAGACGTCGTATCCCAAGCAAGACGTCGTATCCCAAGCAAGACGTCGTATCCCAAGCAAGACATCGTATCCCTAGCAAGACGTCGTATCCCAAGCAAGACGTCGTATCCCAAGCGAGACGTCGTATCCCTAGCAAGACGTCGTATCCCAAGCGAGACGTCGTATCCCAAGCGAGACGTCGTATCCCAAGCGAGACGTCGTATCCCTAGCAAGACGTCGTATCCCAAGCAAGACGTCGTATCCCAAGCGAGATGTCGTATCCCAAGCAAGACGTCGTATCCCAAGCAACACGTCGTATCCCAAGCGAGACGTCGTATCCCTAGCAAGACGTCGTATCCCAAGCAAGGCGTCGTATCCCAAGCGAGACGTCGTATCCCAAGCGAGACGTCGTATCCCAAGCAAGGCGTCGTATCCCAAGCGAGACGTCGTATCCCAAGCGAGACGTCGTATCCCAAGCAAGACGTCGTATCCCAAGCGAGACGTCGTATCCCTAGCAAGACGTCGTATCCCAAGCAAGACGTCGTATCCCAAGCAAGACATCGTATCCCAAGAAAGACGTCGTATCCCTAGCAAGACGTCGTATCCCAAGCAAGGCGTCGTATCCCTCGCAAGACGTCGTATCCCAAGCAAGACGTCGTATCCCAAGCAAGACGTCGTATCTCAAGCAAGACATCGTATCCCTAGCAAGACGTCGTATCCCAAGCAAGACGTCGTATCCCAAGCGAGACGTCGTATCCCTAGCAAGACGTCGTATCCCAAGCAAGACGTCGTATCCCAAGCGAGACATCGTATCCCTAGCAAGATGTCGTATCCCAAGCAAGACGTCGTATCCCAAGCGAGACGTCGTATCCCTAGCAAGACGTCGTATCCCAAGCAAGACGTCGTATCCCAAGCAAGACATCGTATCCCAAGAAAGACGTCGTATCCCTAGCAAGACGTCGTATCCCAAGCAAGGCGTCGTATCCCTAGCAAGACGTCGTATCCCAAGCAAGACGTCGTATCCCAAGCAAGACGTATCTCAAGCAAGACATCGTATCCCTAGCAAGACGTCGTATCCCAAGCAAGACGTCGTATCCCAAGCGAGACGTCGTATCCCTAGCAAGACGTCGTATCCCAAGCAAGACGTCGTATCCCAAGCAAGACATCGTATCCCTAGCAAGACGTCGTATCCCAAGCAAGACGTCGTATCCCAAGCAAGACATCGTATCCCTAGCAAGACGTCGTATCCCAAGCAAGACGTCGTATCCCAAGCAAGACGTCGTATCCCAAGCAAGACGTCGTATCCCAAGCGAGATGTCGTATCCCAAGCAAGACGTCGTATCCCAAGCGAGACGTCGTATCCCAAGCAAGACGTCGTATCCCTAGCAAGACGTCGTATCCCAAGCAAGGCGTCGTATCCCAAGCGAGACGTCGTATCCTAAGCGAGACGTCGTATCCCAAGCGAGACGTCGTATCCCAAGCAAGACGTCGTATCCCAAGCGAGACGTCGTATCCCAAGCAAGACGTCGTATCCCAAGCAAGGCGTCGTATCCCAAGCAAGACGTCGTATCCCTAGCAAGACGTCGTATCCCAAGCAAGGCGTCGTATCCCAAGCGAGACGTCGTATCCCAACCAAGGCGTCGTATCCCAAGCAAGACGTCGTATCCCAAGCAAGACGTCGTATCCCAAGCAAGGCGTCGTATCCCAAGCAAGACGTCGTATCCCAAGCAAGACGTCGTATCCCAAGCAAGGCGTCGTATCCCAAGCGAGGCGTCGTATCCCAAGCAAGGCGTCGTATCCCAAGCAAGACGTCGTATCCCAAGCAAGACGTCGTATCCCAAGCAAGGCGTCGTATCCCAAGCGAGACGTCGTATCCCTAGCAAGACGTCGTATCCCAAGCAAGGCGTCGTATCCCAAGCGAGACGTCGTATCCCAAGCAAGACGTCGTATCCCAAGCAAGGCGTCGTATCCCTAGCAAGGCGTCGTATCCCTAGCAAGGCGTCGTATCCCTAGCAAGACGTCGTATCCCAAGCAAGGCGTCGTATCCCAAGCGAGACGTCGTATCCCAAGCAAGACGTCGTATCCCAAGCAAGGCGTCGTATCCCAAGCGAGACGTCGTATCCCTAGCAAGGCGTCGTATCCCAAGCAAGACGTCGTTATCCCAAGCGAGACGTCGTATCCTAAGCGAGACGTCGTATCCCAATCAAGGCGTCGTATCCCAAGCGAGACGTCGTATCCCTAGCAAGGCGTCGTATCCCAAGCAAGGCGTCGTATCCCAAGCAAGGCGTCGTATCCCAAGCAAGGCGTCGTATCCCAAGCAAGACGTCGTATCCCAAGCGAGGCGTCGTATCCCAAGCGAGACGTCGTATCCCAAGCGAGACGTCGTATCCCAAGCAAGGCGTCGTATCCCAAGCGAGACGTCGTATCCCAAGCAAGACGTCGTATCCCAAGCGAGACGTCGTATCCCAAGCAAGGCGTCGTATCCCAAGCAAGACGTCGTATCCCAAGCAAGACGTCGTATCCCAAGCAAGGCGTCGTATCCCAAGCAAGACGTCGTATCCCAAGCAAGACGTCGTATCCCAAGCAAGACGTCGTATCCCAAGCAAGACGTCGTATCCCAAGCAAGGCGTCGTATCCCAAGCGAGGCGTCGTATCCCAAGCGAGGCGTCGTATCCCAAGCGAGACGTCGTATCCCAAGCAAGGCGTCGTATCCCAAGCAAGACGTCGTATCCCAAGCAAGACGTCGTATCCCAAGCAAGACGTCGTATCCCAAGCAAGGCGTCGTATCCCAAGCGAGACGTCGTATCCCTAGCAAGACGTCGTATCCCAAGCAAGGCGTCGTATCCCAAGCGAGACGTCGTATCCCAAGCAAGACGTCGTATCCCAAGCAAGGCGTCGTATCCCAAGCGAGATGTTGTATCCCTAGCAAGGCGTCGTATCCCAAGCAAGACGTCGTTATCCCAAGCGAGACGTCGTATCCTAAGCGAGACGTCGTATCCCAAGCAAGGCGTCGTATCCCAAGCGAGACGTCTTATCCCTAGCAAGGCGTCGTATCCCAAGCAAGGCGTCGTATCCCAAGCAAGACGTCGTATCCCAAGCAAGGCGTCGTATCCCAAGCAAGACGTCGTATCCCAAGCAAGGCGTCGTATCCCAAGCGAGACGTCGTATCCCTAGCAAGACGTCGTATCCCAAGCAAGGCGTCGTATCCCAAGCGAGACGTCGTATCCCAAGCGAGACGTCGTATCCCAAGCAAGACGTCGTATCCCAAGCAAGACGTCGTATCCCAAGCAAGATGTCGTATCCCAAGAAAGACGTCGTATCCCAAGCGAGACGTCGTATCCCAAGCGAGACGTCGTATCCCAAGCAAGACATCGTATCCCAAGAAAGACATCGTATCCCAAGCAAGACGTCGTATCCCAAGCAAGACGTCGTATCCCAAGCAAGACGTCGTATCCCAAGCAAGACGTCGTATCCCAAGCAAGACGTCGTATCCCAAGCAAGGCGTCGTATCCCAAGACATTTTTTTCTCTCGTCAAAACACGACGTATACCAAATTCGACGTATTCCAAAGCGCTCGTATACCGAGGTATGACTGTATTCTGATATTCTGACGAGTTCCCCCTCCCTCCCTCCCTCCCTCTCTCCGCCCACAGGTAGACGAAGACTACATCCAGGACAAGTTCAACCTGACGGGTCTGAACGAGCAGGTTCCTCACTACCGCCAAGCGCTCGACATGATCCTTGACCTGGAGCCAGGTGAGGCTTACGGCCGCCGTGATGCGTTTCGACCGCGCACGGCAGGATGGCCGTGCTCGCCGCTTTCCCATGCGAGTCCGGGCGTGCTCGTTCATCAGCTCTGTCCGTCGCTCTGTAAACGCGGAGCGTCGCACGAGGCGTTTAGAATGCCCGTCGTGATTTTCTTACAGTGCGCTAGCGATGTCCGTTTCATCATTAGACCTTCTTTGCCAGTATCAAAATATAATAATAGAGTTTTTCCCTTTTTTTTTGGCAACAAAACGGAAACCTTTTTACAAGGATTCATGTCTGCATTAAAGTGACTGCAAGTATTGTGGTTCATGCAGACATGAATCCTTGTAAAAAGATTTCAGTTTTGTTGCCTCCCCGACAGACCTGGTCTTCACCTGAGGACGGCTGCTTGCGTTGTGGCCGAAACGTCGTGAGAATTATTTTATTATGTTTTATTTTTATTATTTTATTACTTCCCTTCTATGTGACTTTACCGAAAGAACCAAGCCAAGAAGAAAAAAACCCTATTGTTATATGTCCGTCTCCTCACGCATTTCAACTGAGGTTGAAAGTGATTGAGAGTTTTTTTCGCATCGATGTGCGTGTGTGTGTTTTCTCGCGGCGTGTCTACGTGTGTGCACGCGCGTATATGTGTTTGTGTGTGTGCACGCATGAACGTATTGTGGCGGAATTGTGGGCGTGCATGTGGCTGTCTGCGTGAGTTGTTGTGCACGTTTGTGTACGCGCGTGTGAATGATTACGCGTGCGTGTTGATGTGTTGTGCGCGTGTGTGGGGAACGTTAGTGCAGCGGTGAGCGCCTTGCGCTATGAACCCGGTGACCTGAGTTCGATTCCCGCTCATGGTCAACACACGGTGACAGCGATCTGAACTAGTCTTGCGCCACGAGGCCGATCGGGCCTCAAATGAGTACCTGGCGTGGTGTGTAAACATCGGCCTTCATAGGCGCTACTCGCTAACAGCACTTGCCCCGACAGTCTGTTGAAGCTATACGGGGGATCTTTGTGCGTGTGTGTCACAGACGATGAGCTGGAGGACAACCCTAATCAGAGCGACCTCATCGAGCAGGCTGCGGAGATGCTGTACGGCCTCATCCACGCCCGCTACATCCTCACCAACCGCGGCATCGCACAGATGGTAACCGCTCACCACGCTCACACTCACCGTGTGGGAGATCCTGCTCAAGAGGGGTTAAGGGGTGTTCAGCCTCCTCTCATCTCACTCTACTCCCCTCCACGCTCTCTCCTGCCTATCTCTCTCCTCTCATCTCACTCCACTCCCCTCCACGCACTCTCCTGCCTCTCATCTCACTCCACTCCCCTCCACGCACTCTCCTGCCTCTCCCCTCTCATCTCACTCTACTCCCCTCCACGCACTCTCCTACCTCTCCCCTCTCATCTCACTCCACTCCCCTCCACGCACTCTCCTACCTCTCCCCTCTCATCTCACTCCACTCCCCTCCACGCACTCTCCTACCTCTCCCCTCTCATCTCACTCCACTCCCCTCAACGTACTCTCCTACCTCTCCCCTCTCATCTCACTCTACTCCCCTCCACACACTCTCCTGCCTCTCCCCTCTCATGTTACTCTACTCCTCTCCACGCACTCCCCTACCTCTCCACTCTCATCTCACTCTACTCCCCTCCACGCACTCTCCTGCCTCTCCCCTCTCATCTCACTCTACTCCCCTCTACGCTTTCTCCTACCTCTCACCTCTCATCTCACCCGCTTCCCTCTCATCTCACTCCACTCCCCTCCACGCTCTCTCCTACTTCTCCCCTCTCAACTCACTCCACTCCCCTCTAATCTCACTCCACTCCCCTCCACGCTCTCTCCTACCTCTCCCCTCTCATGTTACTCTACTCCCCTCCACACACTCTCCTACCTCTCCCCTCTCATCTCACTCTACTCCCCTCCACGCACTCTCCTACCTCTGCCCTCTCATCTCACTCCACTCCCCTCCACGCACTCTCCGACCTCTCCCTTTGCATCTCACTCTACTCCCCTCCACGCACTCTCCTGCCTCTCCCCTCTCATCTCGCTCCACTCCCCTCCACGCTCTCTCCTACCACTCCCCTCTCATCTCACACCACTCTAATCACATTTAGATGCTACTTAAATCCACATCCACATTGCGTTATATGGACTCGCACAGACATCTGCAGACTCGCATAGATACCCACAGACACCCGTAGACTCACATAGACTCGTATAGAGATCCACAGACTCGCACCGACCCATGGACTCAGATTGACATCTGGCGACTCACAAAGAGACCCGCATTCTCACATAGAGACCTATAACTCCTTCTCTCTATAGCAGTGTCCTTCACTTATTTTCAGAGCGGGTGGCAACTTTCGCCGATAAGACCTCATCAGTGTGAGGAGGGGCCTTGCGATGAAGAAAGCCGCTCTCTGTGAAGTCAACACGTCCACTGTATACCAGAGGTCGCAAACGGGTTTTGATTCCTTACCTGTACCCGGCCGCACCAGGGTCGCAAACGGGTACCCGTACCCTACCCGTACCCGGCCGGGTACGGGTATCGGGTACCCGATTGCGACCTCTGGGGTGAAGCCATGTTGCAGGCACGGGTGGGTTGATTCTAGGAACTTGAATTGTGAGAAGAGACAAGACGTTGGGAAATGAGTGACAAACAGTTACTCACCAGTGACTCAGGGTCTACCCGTACCCGGCCGCACCAGGGTCGCAAACGGGTACCCGTACCCGTACCTGGCCGGGTACGGGTAGCCGGATTTCGGGTAGGGTACGGGTATCGGGTACCCGATTGCGACCTCTGCTGTACACGGCCTCTTGAGATTTGGCCGCGTTTTCTCGCTGTACACAACCACTCTGTGTTGTCCTGCCCCCTCTCGTCTTTCTGTCTTTAGTTTGTTGTCCTTCCCCCGCACCTCCGATTGGTGCGGTTGGTTACGTATGGTGTGGAAGAAGTTCAACATACATACAGACTGCCCATAGACTAACATTGCACATAGACTCAACACTACCCATAGACTCAACACTGTCCACAGACTCAACACTGCACCATAGACTTAACACTGCCCATAGACTCAACACTGCCCAGAGACTCAACACTGCCCATAGACTCAACACTACCTGTAGAGACTCAACACTGCCCGTAGACTCAACACTGCCCATAGACTCAACACTGCCCATTGACTCAACACTGCACCTCCGATTCGCACGGTTGGCTACGTACGGTACGAAAGAGATTCAACGTACACACATACATACTGACCCCTTGTTGCGCCTGTGTTGTTTTGTGCGTCTGCGTAGCTCGAGAAATACCAGCAGGGCGACTTTGGCCACTGCCCCCGCGTTTACTGCGAGAACCAGCCGATGCTGCCCATTGGTGAGACAGACGCATGCGCACACACGTGCACACACGCACGCGCACACACATGTGCAGACACACGTGCACACACACGTGCACACACACACGCGCACGTGCACGCACACACGTGCACGCACGCCTGCACACGCGCACGCACGCCCGCCGCACACGCGCGCTCGCAACGGCAGCAGCCACTGTTCGCCACTAAATGGCGGTGACGTCACCACGGCGCTCGTGCCAGGCTAGGTGCACTTTCAGGCCACGTGATGAGTCGATGGGCTCGCTGATAGGAGGTCACGGGACAGAACCCAGGTGCCACGAGTTGACTGAGACGACTGCCCAAAGCACCACCAGCTCTGCTCCCCACTCTGCCAAATCGCTGATGTTTTAGCCGCCCGGCAGTTCGCTCCTTTCCCCTACGTTGTTGCTGGAGGGCGACTGTGGCTACCTAATAATGGAAGGAAGAGCGTTCCAGACGGCCACATAATAAATGTGTAAATGTTGTGGATTCACTCTTCAACACACCGGTGGACTAAAGCGGTGAACTATTTTGTCTTTTTGTCAACGTGACGCTTTTTTGCTGATTGGCCGTGTCGGGTGGTGGAGGGTTACTACACATTTGTAAATAACGCGATCTGACCCAAACACCTTTATTATGGATAATATTGGTCGTGAAAGCCTGCTACGTGTTAAACTAAATGAACAACTTTGTTTAACTCACGGTCGAGGAGTACGTCAATGGCGTCTGCGTTTTGTCCGAGCCGATTCCACAGTTTAGGGACCGCGACGTTTTTGACCTACACACAAATATATAAATAATAAGGTGTCCATACAAAATGTAAATTGTTTTAAAGTATGATAATTGTTTTTTTTACCCTTTTATCTGGCAAACAAAACTGACACCTTTTTTTACAAGGAGTCATGTTTGCATTGAGCACAATACCTGCGTTCGGAATGCAAACAAAAAACACAACTCTGATAATGTATGCACTGTCCTTGAAGTTGATTGGTCCACACCTGAGACAGCTTTTCTTAGAGCCTAGTCTCACATGGGTTGGACCAGATGACGCCAAAAGGCGCACAACTCAAAGACAACGCACCATCAGAGTATGAGAGCTCGGGGTAAGCATTTACACCATTGGAACCTCATTTGCCAGTAAAAATATGATAATTGGTTTTTTACCCTTTTATCTGGCAACAAAACTGACACTTTTTTTACAAGGAGTCATGTTTGCATTGACCACAATACCTGCGGTCGGAATGCAAACAAAAAACACAACTCTGATGAGATGTATGCAGTGTCCTTGAAATTGATTGGTCCACACCCGAGACAGCTTTTCTTAGAGCCTAGTTTCACATGGTGTTGGACCAGATGACGCCAAAGGAGGTTCCAATGGTGCTTTCAAGTAGCGAATTAATTGATTAATTGATGCCGATTTTGATAGAGGCACGCATTGTCACCGGATCTTGAGCACGTGTGTGCAACGTGTGGAATTGATTTGATAACGGGAAGTGGAGGAAGTTTTAATTACAAGATTCGACCACGACAAACAGAGGAATCAAGTTCAGTAAAAACCGTTGAATAACACTGTTCAACAAAAACAAAATTCTGGCCTGGACTTTTGCAGCTGTTCTAGACTAATTCAGGGTGCTGATTCCAAATCTGTTCTCAGATTTGCTCTATCACATCTAATTTGTATGCTATCGGCATACCCCATTTTCATTGATTTTACCCGAAATGAACTCTGTCACATGATTGCAAGTTGTTGCGAGTCAATGACTGCTTTAGTGTTAAAATACGGTGCTGTATTTTTAGGATAGTGTGTTTATAATATCATTTAATGTAGATATCCACATTTATTTAATATTTTTCTTCCGCAGTTTTTATTGAAATTGCAATATTTGATATCTCAAAAACCTGATGTGATAGACAAAAACAGATGCCAGATTTGGAATCGGCACCCCAAAATTACATTAAAACCGTTGGAATACCTTATGCCAGAAAAAGTGTGTTGACCAGCGTTAGCGCGGTTAAAACTAAAAACTAAACTTTTTGTTTACCAGGCAAGGCCCACCGACCTTCACAGCTCTTTCAGAAGTGACTTGGCCACAAATGATCGCTCATAGAGAAGCGGCTTATCGTTTGGAAATGTACACGAGCCGGAAATATGCCAGAAAAGTAAACCCGTAAAAGCAAAGTTTTTCAATATAAATCCTTTATATGCGTAGCATCGGGGCGGCTAGAGTCCTCTCGTCCTCTGGCTTGAGATGGCTGCCACCTATGGGTCAGATGATTGTCTGGCAGCATTAAACAAGAGGCAATTAAATATTTATTTATTTTCCCCTAAACAGTGTAAAATTTTGGGAACAATTTTTCACGAAAATGCATTGTCACGCACAACGAGTCTGTGTACAAAATGTCAGCTCGATTGGATCACGGGAAGTGGGTTAAAAAACGACCGAAAGATTTGCACGGTCCTAAGCAAGCAAGCAAGCAAGTGAACTTAATATAAAGGATTTAAAAAGTGTGTTGACCAGTGTTATCGTGCCTCGCCCAACCGCGAACCAGGTCTGTCGGATGTCCCGGGCGAGGCGATGGTGAAGCTCTACTGCCCCAAGTGCATGGACGTGTACACACCCAAGTCGTCGCGTCACCACCATACCGACGGAGCCTACTTTGGCACCGGATTCCCGCACATGCTTTTCATGGTGCACCCCGAGTATCGGCCCAAGCGCCCGGCGAACCAGTTCGTGCCGCGGTGAGTGGCTGCCCTCGCTAAGCTATTTTTATTTTGCCAGGTAATTACATTAAAACAACATTGAGCTATCGGGATTATTTTTCAGCAACGACCTGACCATCAACGAGAAGTGGCTTATCATCATCGTTGTGTGGAAATTAATATCAGTTAAATACTCTAAATACTATCTTCATTTGGAGCTTTCGTGACTGCAGGAATTACTCTTTGGTTCTTTCTGTGAAGTCACGTATAAAGATAAAATAATAAATTAAATACTAGCATACAACGTTTCGATTGCAACACAAGCAATCATCAGGTATAAATGAAATAGAAACACAAATCTAGTATACTCAGAAATGGAATGTAATACAACAGAGAGTCGGATAACATAACAGTCAACACCCTACCTGGTTGATTACGTTCTTCCTGAGAATGCTAAATTTGACTTACTCTAAATACTATTTGACTACTCTATTTTACCAGGTAAGGCCCCCCCCCCCCCAAACAACATTGAGCTATAGGGATTGTTTTTCAGCAACGACCTGACCCATCAACGAAGTGGCTTATCATTATCATCATCATCATCGTTGTGTGGAAATTAATAGCAGATAAATACTCTAAATACTATCGTAATTTGGAGCTTTTGTGACTGCAGGAATTACTCTTTGGTTCTTTCTGTGAAGTCACGTATAAAGATAAAATAATAAATTAAATACTAGCATACAACGTTTCGATTGCAACACAAGCAATCATCAGGTATAAATGAAATAGAAACACAAATCTAGTATACTCAGAAATGGAATGTAATACAACGGAGAGTCGGATAACATAACAGTCAACACCCTACCTGGTTGATTACATTCTTCCTGAGAATGCTAAATTTGACTTACTCTAAATACTATTTGACTACTTTATTTATTTTACCAGGTAAGGCCCACTGAGCTATGTAGAAGCCCCTTTTCAGTAGTGACCTGCGCATCACAAATGATAGGTCATTTATAGCAGCCAGATAAGCTAAATGCATGACGTTGATTATGAATGCGGGGGGGAAAACCGCTGGGAGAAAAATCCACGCAAACACGGGGAGAGAGAGAGAGACACGCACACTCCAAATATACCCACGGACTCCTGCACACCAGGCGAGGTAGTTAGCATCTCCTAGCCACCGTGATGATGATGAGAGAGAGACACGCAAACTCCAAATATACCCACGGACTCCTGTACACCAGGCGAGGTAGTTAACATCTCCTAGTCACCGTGGCTTGACCAATCGGGGAGTGGCGGGGAGGGAGGGATTCTTTGGCGTTACCGGAAACCGAATGATTCCCTTTTCCTGCCGCCGTTCCTTCTCTCTCCCTCTCTTTAACACGTTGTCCTGCTGCTGCGGAGGGAGCTGGTAGGAACGTTGGGTTGCTCGGTCAATGGCCTGCAGGGTCAACGGCGGCGTGGTGTATTCCGCAAATATGGCCGACTGTGAGGGCGGGCACAAGCCGGCGTGAGTAGGTTAAGCGTTGAGTTTTATAAGGGCACCACGGGATGACCAGCCCCTCCCCACCCAGCCCCTCCCCACCCGGCCCCACCCCTCCCACCCCCCACTCAGCCCCACCCACCCCACCCAGCCCCTGACCACCCTCTCCACCCAGCCCATCCCCACCCAGCCCTTCCCTCCCCACCCAGCCCCTCCCTGACGGACGGACACAATAATCCCCTGTGGGCTAGTGTGTAACCAGGAGGTTCCTACCAGTATCATCCTCTAATCGCGAGACGTTTATTATTCATAGATACTATTGATAGGTCGTTCTACCATCTACGTCCATGCTCCTTCGCTAGAGCCGCTTGCGGCTGATTTAAAGTACTGCACGTGGTGTATTAAAGATCCTCGTGCGGCTCGGGAGAGACCAGTTGACCACCACTGGCGTGGATGTCTTTTGTGCGGAGAGCGGCGGGTTGACGTGAACGCTTAACCGGTGCGTTCTTTTCGCTTGCAGCCTCTACGGATTCAAGATCCACCCCATGGCCTACCAACTGCAGCTGCAGGCCGCCGCCAACTTCAAAAGCCCAGTGAAGGCGCTGCGCTAAAATCGCTGGCGCGGAGAAGACTCGACCGTGTACACACACGCACGTACACACACGCACGTACACGCACGTACACGCACGTACACGTACACCACCACACCTGTGTCCACGCACACATGGCTACGTGTGTGTGTGGACACACGCGCTTATGCGTGCGTGTATACATTCAGGCATACGTTGATAAACACCTACACACACGAGTATAGATATACACGACTGCACACACAGACACAGGGATGCATGTATGGGTACGCGCGTGTGTGTATGCAACTCTGATGTGTGCACGCACAAACGTGCGTATGGAGGGAAACGTGCACACGCGCGCGCACGTATGCATACACGCGTATGCACGTGCACAATCACCACCCACCACACACACACAGACAGCTGTGACTCCCAAAGTCCCCATTAGTTCGTTAACATTAAATCGTGAATGTTAAGGAGCTCTGCCAGAAACGTCGATGGGCAGTGTTGTGAGTCTTGCCCTTTGGTGACCCCCCTCCCCCCACGCAGATGAACACAGTTTGAGTTTGGCGACCGATTGCACAAGAAAAAAAAATGATGATGATAATCCACACTCCCAGCGAACGCTTCGGTGTTTTCATTACGTGCGTCTCTCGCGGGGGCAAACGCATCGATTTCCACCCCGACGGTAGTCGTGGGTCCGAATCGTCCCGGGAGCCTTTTGTGTAAACAACTCAGGGGGGGGGGGGGCGGTGGTGGTGGGGGGCCTTGGCGTTTCTCTGGCGTGAATTTGATCCTTTGAAATCGGTAAATGTGTTTCCTCGTCAGTCGTTAACCACCCACACCCTCCCCCCCCCTTCGTG
This sequence comes from Lethenteron reissneri, assembly GCF_015708825.2. NCBI lineage: Eukaryota > Metazoa > Chordata > Hyperoartia > Petromyzontiformes > Petromyzontidae > Lethenteron > Lethenteron reissneri. The sequence continues at coordinate 9,204,008 of NC_083845.1, forward strand.
TTGAGTTACCGGCCCGCGGAAGTGGATAATGCGGAGCCACTCGCGAGGTCTTTCCCCACGTGACACGCCGCTGGTCTTGGAGGGGGGGGGTGGGGGGCAGCTATCCCGCCCGCGCATTTAATTTCGGGAGCCGGAGGCTGTGAATGTAGGCGAATTAAAATGCGGGGAGCTGGGACCCCGGCTCTCAACGGGGGTCTGACTCGTCATCTCTCACCTCTAAGCCATCAACCCGCACCACAAAAACAACAAAGATCCCCCGTGTAGCCTTTGCAGACTTGGCGCAAGTGCTGTTAGCGAGCACGCATGAAGGCCGGCATGGCACGCGAGGGGAGTTGGTGGTCAATGCCACGCCCGACCGCGTTTGTCTCCCCAGTGGCGGTGTTTCAACTGCACCAGGTATTCATTTGAGGCTGAGTCGACCTAGGGGAGGCCCAGATAATTGTCGCTGGTGTTGGCCGTGAGCGGGAATTGAACTCGGGTCTCACAGGTTCATAGCAGAGTGCGCTAACCGCTACACCACCCCACCACACACTAATTTAAGATAAAATTAATACTTAGAAGAAATAACAATGACATTGGCTCTTCACTTATCAGGCACAAAAAAATTAGAGAATAAGTACGTCTATAGAAAGTTTAAGTTAACATTTTAATACAAAAAAAGCAAATGTGACGCGCTGAAGATTGCTGTTGCGAACGCACGGCGTATTCCAAGAAGGTTAATTCGTTTTTATTTTGCGGATGTTTTGTGTTTGTGAAATAAAATTCTTCCCAACAGCATCGATTGCTGGATGCCCCCGATTGCTGTTATCTAAAATGGGATGTTATACCTGGCCCTTTACAAATAATACTGGTAGGAACCTCCTGGTTACACCAGCCCACGGGGGATTATTGTGTCCGTCCGTCCGTCATGCGGGGAGGGGCTGGGGTGGGAGGGGTGGGGCTGGGTGGGGGGTGGGGCTGGGTGGGGAGGGGCTGATCACGCCCTGGTACCCTTATAAAACTCAACGTTTAACCTACTCACGCCGGCTTGTGCCCGCCCTCACAGTCGGGCATATTTGCGGAATACACCACGCCGCCGTTGACCCTGCAGGCCATTGACCGAGCAACCCAACCGTTCCTACCAGCTCCCTCCGCAGGAATGTGTTTTTCACACCTACGTGACTTTACCGATATAACCAAAGAGTATTGATCCTTGCAGTCACGAAAACTTCAAATCAATAACAGCAATTTTCTGTACTTTTGAGGTATAAGCAATTGGAAAATAACACTACCCAGAGACAATATTTTTGTTACAGTGTAATCACGCTCTCGTATGCGTACCAATTAATAATGACTCGTATGCGTATTAATGAATTACTCGTTTGCGTATCAATTAATTAATACTTCTCGTATGCGTAACAATAAATAATCACTCGTATGCGTAACGAAAAAAAAAATCAGGAATCGTTCTGTTTAGAACACGAATTTATTAGTAGCGCGTAAGAAACAAAAAACCCGCGTGTGATTTTGTAACAAAACGCTTTTTAAAAACGGAGCGGGGAGGGGAGGGGGTGTGGGGAAGGAGTCGTTGGAACGACGAACGAAAAACGAAGGAACAATGGAACGCGCGTGGAGGGGCAGGGGGCGTGAAAAAGTCGCGTTTTTTTGCGAGCGACGGGGGAGAGCCACAAAACGAAGTAAAGAGTTTGGCGAAAACGTTGAACTAACAAGGAAGAAAATACAATTAAAACATTCAATTTTTTGTTAATACAAACAAAGCGACGCACAAAAACAATTAACACATCAAAAATGCCTTTAAAAAATGTTTTAAAAATGTCAAAAGTATTAATTTTTTTTTACAAAAGAATTTGTAGACTTTGTCACGAAAGAATGTCAACAAAAGAAAGAAAATGTCAAAAATTTCAAGCAATGTATAAATGTCGAAAATTGTCACAAAAAATGTCAAAGTCAATGAAAGAAATAAAGTTAAAAGAAAAGTTAAATAATACGTAAACATTTAAAAATAAAAAAAAAACATTCGTCAAAAAAAGTCTAACAAAACAAATATGTAAAAAAAAGAAATTGAAACATTAGTAAAAAAATGTTTTTTGCAACAAACAAAAAGTTTCAAATTTCCCTTTTTTAAATCGGCCGTAACACTTTTTTTCCTCCCTTCGGGGGTTGTCAATCCACGACGCCGCCGCCGACGGGTCAAAGGTGCAGCCCCTGCAATGGACGCAGCCAGAGAGGGTGCCACGCTTCTCCCGGCAACTTTACAAAGGCAAAAAAAAACGTAAAGTGCAACAACTAGAAAGGACTTCTAAATCGGTCTGTGCGGTCTCGACTCCAAAAAAACGTGAGCGATTAAAACGTCTTCTTGGTTCTTTCGGTAAAGTCACGTAGAAGGGAACTAATAAATAATAAAAAGAAAACAAAATTACGTTTTATTTTAATTAACATTTTTTTTAATGAAATTTGTTTATTCAGAATTTTCCCCCCATTTTTAGTTATTAATAAAAGAAAACAAAAGAGTTAAATGCTTATTATTTTATTATTTTAAGATAATAAGCAAACAATTTTTTTTTATTTTAATTAATAAAAAAAATTATGAAATGTTTGTTTATTCATATTTTTATTAACAATTTTATTTATTAATAAAAATAAAACATAATAAAACAAAATTGTAAATTATTATTTCCCTTCTACGTGACTTTACCGAAAGAACCAAGAAATGAATCCCTGCGGTCACGAAAGCTTTAAATCGAAGATTAAAACTTAGTATATATAAAAAAACAGCAACATCAACTTCGTAGCGAAAATGTTATTACATTTTAGTCTATTGACCGGCAACAGCAGCAGGCCTTCTCAAACGATTATTTAAAAACTTCAAACAAAACAATTCGCGAGCGGCATTCAAACAATAAGCCAGGGGTGAAGGTAAAGGAGCAGCCCCTGCAATTGCGAGTTCTCGGTGGCATTGCGCGCTGTTTGTTACACAAATCTTAAATAAATTTAATAAAAGTAAAATAAAATAATACAAATAAAAGAATTTTCTTTTTCTTTTACTTTCATTAATTTATATTTTTTACCTACGTGACTTTACCAAAAAAACCTAAGAATATGAATCCTTGCAGTCACGAAAGCTTCAAATCTAGCACGCGGGGACCCCCCCCCCCCACGCCGGTGGCGGTCGGCTGCGGAGAATAAACAAACTCACGGCGTCAACAACAACAAGAACAACAACAACAAGAACAACAACAACAAGGAAGAACAACAACAAGAACAACAAGAACGAAGAACGCGACCGCCACTGCGTAGGCGAGCGCGGTTGCGGTGAAAGCGGTTGCGGTGAAAGCGGTTGCGGTGAACTTTTTATGGTGAACGCGTTCGTGGTGTACAGGGTTGTGGTGTACAGGGTTGTGGTGTGCAGGGTTGCGGTGAAAGCGGTTGCGGTGAAAGCGGTTTGCGGTGAACTTTTTATGGTGAACGCGTTCGTGGTGTACAGGGTTGTGGTGTACAGGGTTGTGGGGTACAGGGTGCGGTGAAAGCGGTTGTGGTGAACTTTTTATGGTGAACGCGGTCGTGGTGTACAGGGTTGTGGGTGTACAGGGTTGTGGTGTGCAGGGTTGTGGGGTACAGGGTTGTGAGGTACAGGGTTGTGGGGTGCAGGGTTGTGGTGTGCAGGGTGTGTGAGGTTACAGGGTTGTGAGGTACAGGGTTGTGGTGTGCAGGGTTGTGAGGTACAGGGTTGTGGGTGGCAGGGTTGTGAGGTACAGAGTTGTTGTGTACGCGGTTGTGGGGGTACAGGGTTGTGGTGTGCAGGGTTGTGAGGTACAGAGTTGTTGTGTACGCGGTTGTGGGGTACAGGGTTGTGGTGTGCAGGGTTGTGGGGTACAGGGTTTTGGTGTGCAGGGTTGTGGTGTGCAGGGTTGTGGTGTGCAGGGTTGTGGGGTGCAGGGTTGTGGTGTGCAGGGTTGTGGTGTGCAGGGTTGTGGTGTACAGGGTTGTGGTGTGCAGGGTTTGTGGGGTGCAGGGTTGTGGTGTGCAGGGTTGTGGTGGACAGGGTTGTGGTGGACAGGGTTGTGGGGTACAGGGTTGTGGTGGACAGGTTGTGGGGTACAGGGTTGTGGGGTACAGGGTTGTGGGGTACAGGGTTGTGGTGGACAGGGTTGTGGTGGACAGGGTTGTGGTGTACAGGGTTTTGGTGTGCAGGGTTGTGGTGTGCAGGGTTGTGGGGTACAGGGTTGTGGTGGACAGGGTTGTGGTGTGCAGGGTTGTGGTGTGCAGGGTTGTGGTGTACAGGGTTGTGGTGTGCAGGGTTGTGGTGTGCAGGGTTGTGGTGTGCAGGGTTGTGGTGTACAGGGTTGTGGGGTACAGGGTTGTGGGGTACAGGGTTGTGGGGTACAGGGTTGTGGGGTACAGGGTTGTGGTGACAGGTTGTGGTGGACAGGGTGTGGTGTGCAGGGTTGTGGGGTGCAGGGTTGTGGTGTACAGGGTTGCTGGTGTGCAGAGTTGTGGGGTACAGGGTTGTGGTGTGCAGGGTTGTGGGGTGCAGGGTTGTGGTGGACAGGGTTGTGGTGTGCAGGGTTGTGGGGTAACAGGGTTGTGGTGTGCAGGGTTGTGGGGTGCAGGGTTGTGGTGGACAGGGTTGTGGTGTGCAGGGTTGTGGTGCAGGGTTGTGGTGTACAGGGTTGTGGGGTGCAGGGTTGTGGGGTACAGGGTTGTGGGGGTACAGGGTTGTGGGGTACAGGGTTGCGGTGTGCAGGGTTGTGGGGGTACAGGGTTGTTTGTGTACGCGGTTGTGGGGTACAGGGTTGTGGTGTGCAGGGTTGTGGTGTGCAGGGTTTGTGGGGTACAGGGTTGTTGGGGTACCAGGTTGTGGGTACAACAGGGTTTGTGGGGTACAACAGGGTTGTGGTGTGCAGGGTTGTGGTGTGCAGGGTTGTGGTGTGCAGGGTTGTGGTGTGCAGGGTTGTGGTGAACGTGGTTTGTGGTGAACGCATTTACGGTGGAGCGGGGTTTGTGGTGGTGAACGCGGTCGTGGTGGTCCGACGTTTCGGGATATGCGCTGGGAGCTTCTTCAGGAAATGAATGTGGAATCCTAAAGCCGTTCCCCCCTTTCAAACTCCCCCCCCCCCCAGCCAAACTGTTCAGATGTGAACACAGATCCACTCTCACCCCTCTCACCCCCTCACCCCCCCCTACTCAGAAGCGACTTGGTATTTCTCGTACTGTTGAAACGAGCAAAGCGCCGCAATTCAACCGATTTCTCTTGAGCATTATTCATTTAAAAAAACAATTAATCACACCGTTAAAATTTCAGTCTCATAGATGCTGTTGTTCAAATTGACAAGGTTTCAACGAACACACAAATTAAGAGGATCGATGCCACGCAGGAAAAAGCTTTTCGTGCCGGCAATTTCAACTCCCCCGCTTCAAAATCAGGAACGCTGCTGAGACCGCCGCTTCGTGTTCCTGAAGGCGGTCGCGGCACAAAACGACGGGACACCGCGCGGGCAGGCGACGCCGAATGACCAACATCGAGGCAAGCGTCGGACCAAACGGGATGGATATGCGACCACTCTGCGTGGGACGTCACGGCCGCGTTTGGCTCAACACATCGCAAAGACACACAAACTCACAAACCTCAAAAATACACAAACACACACACAAACAAACACACACACACAACACACAAACAAACACACACAAACAAACCACAAACTCACAAACTCAAAAATACACAAACACACACACACACACACAAACAAACACACAAAACAAACTCAAATAAACAAACAAACTCACAAACAAACACAAACTCACAAACTCAAAAATACACAAACACACAAAGACACACGTACACACACACAAACAAACTCAAATAAACAAACACACAAAGACACACGTACACACACACA
>NC_083846.1:0-37943 GCF_015708825.2 Lethenteron reissneri
AAGGTGTCAGTTTTGTTGCCAGATTAAAGGGTAAAAACCCAATTATCATATTTTTTTCTTCTGGCAAATGAGGTTCCAATGGTGTAAATGCCTTACTCCGAGCTCTCATACTCTGATGGTGCATTGTCTTTGAGTTGTGCGCCTTTTGGCATCATCTGGTCCAACACCATGTGAGACTAGGCTCTTAGGAAAGCTGTCTCGGGTGTGGACCAATCAACTTCAAGGACAGTGCATACATTATCAGAGTTATGTTTTTTGTTTGCATTATGACCGCAGGTATTGTGGTCTATGCAAACATGACTCCTCGTAAAAAGGTGTCAGTTTTGTTGCCACATAAAAGGGTAAAAAAAACAATTATCATATTTTTTACTGGCAAATGAGGTACCAATGGTGTAAGCGGTTGTTGTTGTTGATGATGATGATGGTGGCCACGATGCTAACGACGGGAGCGCGCGTGCGAGGATCACAGGCGGTGATGAAGCAGCCCGGCCTGGTGCTTACCGCGCAGGGCAAGAACCCCATCATGGAGCTGAACGAGACGTCGCGGACTCAAGTACGAGGTCACGTCGGAGGAGGGGGGCCATGACAAGCGCTTCATCATCCAGGTGGCCTGCTGCTGCTGCCGCCTCCTCCTCTCTTTCCTCCTCCCTCCCTCCCCCCCCTCCCTCCTCATCCTCCACCCTCAACCCCCTCCCCCCTCCTCCCTCCACAATCCTCCCTCCTCCCCCCCTGCCTCCTCATCCTCTGCCCTCCTCCCCCTCCTCCCTACCCGTACCCTACCCAAAATGAGTGACAAACGGTTACTCACCAGTGACTCACGGCCTACCCGTACCCGTACCCGGCTGGGTACGGGTAGCCGGGTATCGGGTAGGGTACAGGTATCGGGTACCCGGTTGCGACCTCTGCCTCAGAGGGGTCCTGGCTACCGTTGGCCCAACCGGTCCGGACTGGTTTCTACCGCTCCCCACCAAGGGCGCGGGGGGTTCTGTGGGATCGCAGACGCTGCCCACAGCCCCCCCCCCCGGCGGGTCCCGGCTAAGAGTACACAACCTCCCCGTACCGGTAAGCACCCTGGTTCTGGCGTGTGTGTGTCAACGTGACCACCACACCTTTAAAACTAGAACGTGAGCGTGCTAGGAATGCACACGTGCACGCACCTGCGTGCGAACGTGCGCGGGGCAGTTGTGTGGCACTTGGCTCGCTGCGCTACGAACCCCGGTGACCCCGAATTCGATTCTCACTCGCGCCCAATTACGGTGACCAGTATCTGAACCTGTCCTGTGGGGCCTGCCTCTAGGACGACTCGGCCTTAAATACGCACCCGTCACGTGCCGTGCCGGCCTTGGTAGGCTCTGCAACTCGCGGGATCTTTGTGTTTGTTGTTGTTCTTCTTGGTTCTTTCGGTAAAGTCACGTAGAAGGGAAGTAATAGAATAATAAAAATAAAACATAATTAAATTATTCTCACGACGTTTCGGCCACAACGCAAGCAGCCGTCCTCAGGTGAAACCAGGTTTGTCGAGGCGACAGCGTCTGAATGAAACAGCACACATGCTTGGAGCAAATATAAGCTGGGTTGGGAGGGGGGGGAGAAGGGCGCCTTGATTAAAGAATTTGCATATCAAGAGGAATTTAGCATATTTATGGGAAATGCAGGTATGTGATTAGTACTACTTATGTCCGTGCATTATGCAGGATTAGCAGCATCAAAGGGAGGGATATGGGAAATGCAGGTATGTGATTAGTACTAAACGTCGTGAGAATTATTTTATTATGTTTTATTTTTATTATTTTATTACTTCCCTTCTACGTGACTTTACCGAAAGAACCAAGAAGATGAATCCCTGCAGTCACGAAAGCTTTACATCGAAAATTGTTGTTGTTGCGCTCCGTGGTGCCAGGTGGAGGTGGACGGTGAGATGTTCAAGGGGACGGGCAGCAACAAGAAAGTGGCCAAGGCCAACGCGGCACTCGCTGCCCTGGAGAAGCTCTTCTCTGGGCCCAACGTGCCGTGCCCCCCCACCAAGACCTTCAAGCAGGTGCAGCTTGGGGGGGGGCTTGGGTGGGGGGGAACGGAAGAGGGGGGCTGCATACCCTCGGTGTACAAACCGTAGCTGTGAAACTCATTCGGTTTATCTTCTTGGTTCTTTCGGTAAAGTCACGTAGAAGGGAAGTAATAAAATAAATAAACTAAAACATAATAAAATAAAAAATATAATTTAATAAAATATTGTTTTTTAAATCCTTTATATTAAGTTCACTTGCTTGCTTGCTTGCGACCGTGCAAATCTTTCGGTCGTTTTTTAACCCACTTCCCGTGATCCAATCGAGCTGACATTTTGCACACAGACTCGTTGTGCGTGACAATTTATTTTCGTGAAAATTTTTTTCAAAAATTTTACACTTTTTAGGAAAAATAAATTATATTTAATTACCAATTGCTTAATGGTGGCAGCCATTCATCTGACCCATAGGTGGCAGCCATCTCAAGCCAGAGGACGAGAGGATTCTAGCCACCACGCATATAAAGGATTTAGAGTGAAAAACTTTGTTTTTACGGGTTAATTTTTTCTTGCTGTGGTTGCCCCACCTGATGACGATTGCTTGCGTTGCGATCGAAACGTCGTGATCTATTATTTTTCTACCCACATGACTTTACCGAAAGAACCAAAGAGTGTGGATTCCTGCAGTCACCAAAGCCTCAAATCAAGAATGCTCGCATAAAATATATGAATTGTCTTTCAAACCGATTGGCCTATGCCAGAGATGGCCTTCTTTATAGCCTCGTCTTACTGGAGAATGACAATTGAAATATTATCAGAGCATTTTTGTTTTCACCCTCACAATTATTCACCGCCGCCAATCACTGTTATCATCATCATCATCATCATCGCAACAATGAACATTAGCAGTATCATCCTTGCCGTCAAACACCATGGTCGTCAGAAGGTGATTATCGTTATCCTTACTAATACCCTCGCCACCATTACGGCAATTGTGGCGCACGCAATAACACCTTCACGTAACAGCACGTGCCCCCACAGTCTGTTTCAATGATACACGGGGTGTGCATCTTTGTCTTTGTGCCATCAGAATATTCCTGGAGGTCGGGGCAGAGGATTCGGCCGTGGGAGAAGTCGTGGCAGAGGATTCGGCTACAGTTCATATGACGGCGGCAAAAACCGGTGAGAACGTGGGCGGGGTTGGTGGGGTGGGTGGTGTGGGTGGTGTGGGTGGTGTGATGGTGTGAGGCGTGGGTGGTGTGGGTGGGTGTGGGTGGTGTGGGTGGTGTGGGGTGGATGTGGGTGGAGTGGGTGGTGTAGGTGTGTGTGGGTGGCCGTGGGTGCGTGGGTGGCGTGAGTGGCGTGGGTGGCGTGGGTGGCGGTGGGTGGCGTGAGTGGCGTGGGTGGCGGAGTGGCGTGTGGTGTGGCGTGGGTGGCGTGAGTGGCGTGGGTGGCGTGGGTGGCGTGGGTGGCGTGTGGTGGCGTGAGTGGCGTGGGTGGTGTGGGTGGTGTGAGTGGCGTGGGGTGGGGTGGTGGCGTGAATGTGGCGTGGGGGTGGGTGGCGTGAGTGGCGTGAGTGGCGTGGGTGGCGTGGGTGGCGTGGGTGGCGTGGGGTGGCGTGGGTGGCGTGAGTGCCGTGGGTGGCGTGGGTGGCGGTGGGTGGCGTGGGTGGCGTGGGTGGCGTGAGTGGCGTGGGTGGCGTGGGTGGCGTGGGTGGCGTGGGTGGCGTGGGTGGCGGGGTGCGTGGGTGGCGTGGGTGGCGGGGTGGCGTGGGTGGCGTGGGTGGCGTGGGTGGCGTGGGTGGCGTGGGTGGCGTGGGTGACTGGGGTGGCGTGGGGTGGCACAGCCGTGCCAAGCACACAGATCCCGCACACACGTGTTTGCCCACGCCCCTTCCCTGAACTCTCTCACCGCGCCACCACGTCACGATGCCGGTCCGCATTGGGTAGAGCCGCCCTCCTTCTCGGCGGCGCGTGTCTCTCAGCGAAGCGATTCACGCGCCTTAAGCGACTTCCTCTCAACACTTTTGAAAATACACACCCACCCACCCCCCACGTGGTGTGGGGGGTGGGTGGTTTTTGGGTGAGATCACGTACAGGTAGCCGGGTATCGGGTAGGGTACGGGTATCGGGTAGGGTACGGGTACCCGGTTGCGACCTCTGGCTCGCGGTCAGCACCGGTGGACGATTATTTAAACTGGTTCCGGGCCCTCCCCTAGGTGGACTCGGCCTCAAATGAGTACCCGGTGCAGTGTGTAAACTTCTCCACTGGGGAGACAAAGGCGGCCGGGCGAGGTGCTGCCCAGCCCACCCCCCCCTCGCTGCCGTGCCGGCCTTCGTAGGAGCTCCTACTAACAAACGCTTGGCCCAAAAGTGTGTTACCGCTGCAATGGTGGATCTTTGTTTTTTTTGCTGTGTCTACAGGCTACAACCCCAGCTCCAATTTTGGAAATGATGGTTAACATTCAAGGCCATGGTGGTGGTGTGTGGTGAGTATGTTACCATAACTCTTAAACACTTGGCACTATATCCCCCCCCCCCCCTACCAAACTATATACCCATGTAAACTAACACTATACTCATATTCTATAACATCACCCTATTCTTAAGGCTTATCATATATCCTAACTTCATACCTTAACCATATCGCCAATAGACTCAACACTGCATCTTAGACTCAACACTGCCCATAGACTCAACACTGCCCGTAGACTCAGCACTGCCCATAGACACAACACTGCCCATAGACACAACACTGCACCATAGACTCAGCACTGCCCATAGACTCAGCACTGCCCATATTCTCAACACTGCCCCTGTATGTTAAGCTGCCCCTCCTTAACCTCCTTCCATTCCTCTCTATGTCCGTAAAATAAGAGAACGCTTACACCATTGGAACCTCATTTGCCAGTAAAAAATATGATCATTGTTTTTTTACCCTTCTATCTGGCAACAAAACTGACACTTTTTTTACAAGGAGTCATGTTTGCATAGACCACAATACCTGCGGTCATAATGCTAACAAAAAACACAACTCTGATAATATATGCACTGTCCTTGAAGTTGAATTGGTCCACACCCGAGACATCTTTCTTTAGAGCCTAGTCTCACATGTCTCGGGTGTGGACCAATCAACTTCAAGGACAGTGCATACATTATCAGAGTTGTGTTTTTTGTTTGCATTATGACTGCAGGTATTGTGGTCAATGCAACATGACTCCTTGTAAAAAAGGTGTCAGGTTTGTTGCCAGATAGAAGGGTAAAAAAACCAATTATCAAGAGAACACTTGATAATTGTTATTCTCATTATGACGACACTTGAGCCTCAAGACTCCACATCAGTGAGCGGCCTCTTCTCGCCGTGCCGCCCTCCTCCTATAGCTGCAGAGTCTGGTGGTAGTACATGTTGTTGACGTCGCGTTTATTGTGAAAATTCGGTCACAGTTCCTGTGACCACTGTTTCATTGCTTTTATGGCTTTATTTTGGTGATTTCGAAAAGTTTTTTGGTTTGGCCATGTTTGTTTGTTGGAGTACAGAGTTAGACTGATGGCCCTTAATCTAAGTTGTCTTGTGGTTGTTGTTGTTTTGACTTGCATCCCACTGGGATTTTTGCACACAACCGTTGGTGTACGGTGCTTTTTCTGCAATATTTTGCTGTCTTTTCTTGTATTTCTGTTTGCACTCAGTCACTTTAAGATGTTTTCTTGTTCATGTTTTGTTTTTTTGCGGTTGCACCCGATACAAGAGCCGAATGGCTCACAGGGCTGTACCTAATACATGAACTTTGAACTCCACATCCCAGGTGGCTTCTTCTCAAGCGGTGGCTTCCTGAGCTCCGGCTCCCAGAACCAAGGTGGTCCGGCAGGCGCCGGCAACGCCACGGCTGCCGCCGCCGCCGCCCCTACTGCCCCCGGCACCTGGGCCATCCTTCCCCAGCAGTGGTGGTGGTGGCGGTGGCGGCGGCGGTGGTTGGTGGTGGTGGTGGTGCTGCTGGTGGTGGCGGTGGTGGTGGCGGGCGGCGGCAGCATTGGGTCATCGGCATCATCCGCGGGCAAATAAGAACCAGTACCTGCCCGCCAGTGGAGGTCGGGGGTGCTGGGAAACCGCAGTACGGTGGTGGAGGAACAGGCGGTGGCTTTCGTGGTGGTGGTGGTGGAACTGGTGGTGGTGGGAGTGGTGGTGTGAGCGGTGGTGGTAGTAGCAGCGTTGGTGTGGTTAGTAGCGGTGGCGGACCTCCGCCCAAAGCCGATTTCTGCACCAGCGACACGTGGCGCTAATCGTACCACTATCAGAAACAGGGCGGCTACGGTGGTGGTGGTGGTGGCGGTGGCGGTGGTGGCGGTGGCGGCGGTGGTGGTGGTGGCGGCGGTGGCGGAGGGCGGCGGCGGAGGCAGTAGTGGCGGTGGTAGTTACCACCAACAGCACCAGCACAACAGCATCATCAGCCACAGCACCAGCAGAAGCCTCAGCAGCAGCACCACCATCATCAACAGCAGCAGCAGCAACAGCCTCACCACCATCAGCAACAACAACAACAGCAGCAGCAGCAGCAGCCGCAACAACAGAGTAGCGGCTACCAGAGCTATCAGACCCATGGCGCGAGCTACCAGGCATCCGGCGCTGGCTACCAGCAGTCGAGCTACGCGCCGGCGGGCAGCTACGGGGCTCAGGGCGCCGGCTACCAGAGCTCATCGGTGCCGTCCAGCTACAAAAGCCACGCGGCCAGCGCCGGCAGCGGGTACAGCACCCCGGCGTCGGCGTACGCCGGCTATGGTGAGTGTGAGCGGCACCTGCTGGGTCTGCCCCGTGACCTCCTGCCAGCGGGCCTTCGGCACTTCACGTGGCCCTCGGAGTGCGCACAGCCTGGCACGAGCGTCGTTGGTGACGTCACCCGCCACTTAGTGGCGAATGGCGTTTGTTTGTTGTAGTGTCGGTATGTGACCCGTGTGTGTGCCAGTGTGTGTGTGTGTGTGTCTGTGTGTGTGTCTACGTGTTTCACGTGTCTTCGCATGTGTGTGCCAGTCCGTGTGTGTGTACGTGTGTGTGTACGTGTGTTACCACGTGTCTTCGCATGTGTGTGCCAGTGTGTGTGTACGTGTGTGTGTGTACGTGGATGGCGGTTGTTGGTGTAGTATTGGTTATGCGCGAGTGCGCGTGCGCGTGTTACGTTGGTGTGCATAGTGACGCGCGTGCGTGCGTGCGTGCTTGCGCGTTACTGCGCGTGAAGCCGCTGGCGAGCGTTGGTTCGGGCGAGCCAGTGAGTGAGTGCGCACGTGCGGGCCGAACGTTGCCAGCCCCTTGCCTGCCCCCCCCTAAGGGGGACTAACTCCCGTCCGCAGGCCAGGGCAGCTACTCCAGCGCCGGCGTCGGCGGCGGCGTCGCCGGCACCTCCTCCGCGTCCGTCTACGGCTCGGCCCAGCCGGAGCCGGCGCCCGTCGACCCACTCCCTGCGCTACTACTCGTCGGCGCAGGGCGGCTACTCCGGCGCCGGCTACGGCGCCATCGGCCAAACCGTCGGCGCCACCACCGCCGCCGTGGGCGGCCGCTGGCGGCGGCGGCGGCCATGGCGGCGCAGCACAAGAAAGCTTACGACAGCGCCGCGTCGGCGGCCGGCAAGGCGGTGTACGCGGTCGGGACCACCGGCTCGGCCGCCGTCAAGCAGCAGCAGCAGCAGCAGGTTGCGCAGTACCCGTTGGCTGGCGGCGCAGGCGGTGCAGGCGGTGCAGATGGCGCAGTACACGTCGGTGTACGGGGCCGGCGGGTACGCGGCGAGCTACGCGGCGCAGCCAGCCGCGGCCACCGACTACGACGGTGAGCGGAGGAGCGCCGACTTTCGCGGTGGAGTGTCTGGAACGTTGCCACCTGCCACCTGCCCCCCACGCTCGATGGGGATAGCAGATTCCAAGAACACCGGATAGATGTTACTATCCTTTGTGCAAGCACGTTCAAGAGTCCATGAACAGCGAGCCTGGTGAAATTTGGGGAGCGCATCGTCAGTAGTGAACCTTTGGTTCCCAGGGTGTTTCGGCCCTTTCACACTATACACCCTCCCCACAGGCGGCCAGCGACAGGGTGATCAATCCTAGGCTTGCGTCCCATTCCCAATTAGTCATAGGAGTTGCCTTGTTGTTGATAGCCAACATCCCATGGGACTATGCATGGCAGGGGCGTACTCCTCCCTGAGTCAAGCATTGTTGACCACATACCTCCTGGCCCTCTCACTTCGGGGCCCAGCTGGGGTCTTTCCTCTTCATCCGCCTCCGATACAGCTCTGATTGCCGAACGCTGGCTCTGGCCCTTAATTCCAGCAATACTAGTGATGCAGGCAGACCTCGCTTAGTGCCACCCCGTGGAACGCCGATTCGTTATGACAAAAGTGACAAAAAAATGTAAAGTCCTTACGAGTGAGAGAACGCGTACAGCACTGCCGCCTTGTAGGAGTACAGTAAAATCACTCGTGAGTGCAGCACAAGCCACTTGCCGACATTGTAATTAATTATTTTTTATTCATGAAATAATGTTTACCCACCTGTATTGATATCGCACTTTTATGAAAGCGCTTAACAAGATTGTAAATGGTAGATTAGTCATTGGCTGATTGGGGGAAAAAGGGATGGGATTTGAGTGTGTGGGGAGGGGTAGGGGATGGCAAGGAAAGGGTGGTGATGTTCTTCTTGGTTCTTTTGGTAAAGTCACGTAGAAGGGAAATAATAAAATAATAAAAATAAAACATAAAAAAATTATATTTATTATGTTCTATTTTTATAATCAATTTTATTGTTTCCCTTCTACGTGACTTTACCGAAAGAACCAAGAATATCTTTACATCTTAACAAAAGCTTAACATCTGAACATCTTAAAACACGATTTAAAGCTTTCGTGACTGCAGGGATTCATCTTCTTGGTTCTTTCGGTAAAGTCACGTAGAAGGGAAATATAAAAATAAAACATAAAATAAAATTTTCACGACGTTTCGGCCACAACGCAAGCAGCCGTCCTCAGGTGAAGAACAGGGCTGTCGAGAAGGACAGTGTCTGAATCGGAAAGACAGCGTCTCATTCAGACGCTGTCTTTCCGACAGACTGTTCTTCACCTGAGGACGGCTGCTTGCGTTGTGGCCGATACGTCGTGAGAATTATTTATTAGTTTTATTTTTATTATTTTATCACTTCCCTTCTACGTGACTTTACCGAAAGAACCAAGAAGATGAATCCCTGCAGTCACGAAAGCTTTAAATCGAAAGGGTGGTGATGGTTCGGGAAAGGGAGGGGTGCGGTGTTAGGAAGGGGGGGGATGGTAAAGGTTTTGGGGACGTTGAGAGTGGAAGTGGTGGAGGGATACGCGATTGAAAAAGATGAGTCTTAACGGAGGAACGAACATTGGAGGGGTGAAGTTGCCCTGTGGGAGTTTATTCCAATGGAGGGGGGAGCCAGGGGGGAGACGGAGCGGAAATGTGACGGAGCACCGACACCCCCAACGAAGCCCTCGCACGTTTTCTTGGTTCTTTCGGTAAGTCACGTAGAAGCGGAAATAATAAAATAAAACATCAAATAAAATTCTCACGACGTTTCGGCCACAACGCAAGCAGCCGTCCTCGGGTGCAGAAACAGCTGTCGGTAAAGTCACGTAGAAGGGAAATAATAACGAACGTTGTTTTTCCCCCGTTCCCTCGCAGCGAGCGGCTACGGAACCTCCTACGCGTACGGAGCCACCGCGGGGTTCGCAACTCCCATCCCCGCGGCCACGGGATACGCCACAGGTGAGAGAGATTTCGATTTAAAGCTTTCGTGACTGCAGGGATTCATCTTCTTGGTTCTTTCGGTAAAGTCACGTAGAAGGGAAATAATAAAATAATAAAAATAAACAATAAAATAATTCTCACGACGTTTCGGCCACAACGGCTGCTTGCGTTGTGCCCGAAACATCGTGAGAATTATTTAATTGTTTTATTGTTATTATTTTATTATTTCCTTTCTACGTGACTTTACCGAAAGAACCAAGAAGATGTGAGACAGAGCCCGCTCCCTCGGAGCCATCATCTCCCCTGCCGCCCTCACGCCCCTCCAACCTTTCCCTCCCCTCCTCCGCCCCTATCCCGTACAAACTCCTCTCCGTGACCCCCTCCCCTCCCCTACCCTTCCCCTACCCCCCACCCACCCCTGTACCGTGACCCCCTCCCTACCCTTCCCCTACCCCCCACCCACCCCTGTACCGTGACCCCCTCCCCTACCCTTCCCCTACCCCCTAACCACCCCTGTACCGTGACCCCTCCCCTACCCTTCTCCTACCCTCTACCCACCCCTGTACCGTGACCCCCTCCCTACCCTTCCCCTACCCCTCACCCACCCCTGTACCTTGACCCCCTCCCCTACCCTTCCCCTACCCCCCACCCAACCCCTGTACCGTGACCCCCTCCCCTACCCTTCCCCTACCCTCTACCCACCCCTGTACCGTGACCCCCTCCCTACCCTTCCCCTACCCCCCACCCACCCCTGTACCGTGACCCCCTCCCCTACCCTTCCCTACCACCCACCCACCCCCTGTACCGTGACCCCTCCCTACCCTTCTCCTACCCTCTACCCAGCCCTGCACCGTGACCCCCTCCCTACCCTTCCCCTACCCCCCACCCACCCCTGTACCTTGACCCCCTCCCCTACCCTTCACCTATTCCCCACCACCCCTCTCCCGTGACCCCCTACCCTTCTACCCCCTACCCACCCCTGTACCTTGACCCCCTCCTCTACCCTTCCCCTACCCACTACCCACCCCTGTACCGTGACCCCCTACCCTTCACCTACCCCCTCCCTACCCTTCGCCTACCCCCACGCACCCCTCTACCGTGATCCCCTCCCCTACCCTCCGCCTACACCCCCACGCACCCCTCTACCGCGGGTTCACACATCCCTCGTGTCCCACGCACGCCCCCCCCCCCCCCCGCCCCCCATTGCTGTCTAATCCTCGCGTGCAGTTCGTACCGCTGGCTCGCTTTCGTTCGTCATTTCTCGGTCGTCGTCGTCGTCGTCGCTAACCGCCTCGATGGCCCCGTCACACCCGGGCAGGCTACGGCGCCCAGTCACGTTCGCGCCAGCCGGGGCGGCCCCCGTGACGTACGCGGCGGCCCCCAGCGCGGCGCAGGCCTACATCGCCACCCCCACCGTCTACATCTCGTCGCAGCCCGTGGCAGGATACGGACGCGCCGACCCTCGCTGCTGCAGACCCTACCAGCAGTACCGCTAGCCCTGCCCCCTGCCCTCTGCCCCCTGCCCCCTGCCCCCTGCCCCCTGCCCTCTGCCCTCTGCCCTCTGCCCCCTGCCCTCTGCCCCCTGCCCCTCTGCCCCTGCCCCCTGCCCCATGCCCCCCTTGCGTTTGAAGCGAAAGTTCCAAGGCTTAAGTGTTCCACCCCCGCCGTTTGGTTTGACCCGGGTTCGACACGCTATATCCATTGTGTGATATACCCATAGTTGCCGGCATACAGATACACAGGCATACAGATACACAGGCATACAGATACACAGGCATACAGTTACACAGGCATACAGATACACAGGCATACAGTTACACAGGCATACAGTTACACAGGCATACAGCTTACACAGGGCATACAGATACACAGGCTACAGTTACACGGGCATACAGATACACAGACACAGGCATACAGCTACACAGACACACAGGCATACAGATACACAGGCATACAGTTACACAGACACACAGATACAGATACACAGGCATACAGGCATACAGATACACAGACACAGGCATACAGATACACAGACCACACCGGCATACAGATACACAGGCATACAGTTACACAGACAACACAGGAATACAGATACACAGGCATACAGGATACAGATACACAGACACAGGCATACAGATACACAGACCACAGGGCCTGCAGACACACAGGCATACAGACACACAGACACAGGCATACAGTTACACAGACACACAGACACACAGGTATACAGATACCACAGGCATACAGATACACAGACACAGGCATACAGATACACAGGACACAGGCATACAGATACACCGAACATACAGATACACAGACACAGGGCTACATACACACAGACACACAGGAATACAGATACACAGGCATACAGGCATACAGATACACTGACACAGGCATACAGTTACACAGACACACAGACACACAGGTATACAGATACACAGGCATACAGATACACAGACACAGGCATACAGATACACTGACCCAGGCATACAGTTACACAGACACACAGACACAGGTATACAGATACACAGACACAGGTATACAGATACACAGACACAGGTATACAGATACACAGGCATACAGATACACAGACACAGGCATACAGATACACAGACACAGGCATACAGATACACAGACATACAGATACACAGACACAGGGCTACATACACACAGACACACAGGCATACAGATACACAGACACACAGACACACAGGCATACAGACGAGAGGGAGATACAGCTACAGACTAACATACATATGATGTGAAGCTTTCGTGACTGCAGCGAGAATCCATACGCCTTGGTTCTTTCGGTAAAGTCACGTGGGTAGAACAAATTAAACAGATCACGACGTTTCGATCGCCACGCAACCAATTGTCTTCAGGTGGGAGAGATAAACAGGCTGCTGAAACAATTTCCTTATATGTAGAGCCGAGAGGGGGAGAGGACCATCTGAGGACCCAATCAAAACCATCACCTTGCCATGCATAGCTGGGGTTGCCAAAAAAGATTTCCAAAATCTTTTCAGGTTCGATTCAACACGGTACACAAAATCCGCGGCCTGATCCCATCTGTGAAAGATGCGATTCCTGGCATGCAATACCCTGGTGTCTACAAACTTAAGTTGTGTTTGCGGTAAAAGTTACATTGGGGAAACGAAAGATGGGTTCAATTAAGCAATCATTGGAAGGACGTTATAAAGCCAGGTAAAGACTTAACTGGTTCATCTTCTTGGGTTCTTTCGGTAAAGTCATGTAGAAATAATAAAATAATAAAAATAAAACATAATAAAATAATTCTCACGACGTTTCGGCCACAACGCAAGCAGCGATCCTGACAGACCTGTTCTTCACCTGAGGACGGCTGCTTGCGTTGTGGCCGAAACGTCGTGAGAATATTTTATTAAGTTTTATTTTTATTATTTATTATTTCCCTTCTACGTGACTTTACCGAAAGAACCAAGAAGATGAATCCCTGCAGTCACGAAAGAAGCTTTAAATCGAAACTTTAACTGGTTGTTGATGTTTCCATCCTACTTGCCATTGTCAGCAGTTATTTCCAACTCTCTCAGCAACGTTGGCTTTGTTAGTGAGTCATTTAGCCCGTTAATGTAAAGACATTTAACTTGGTAATGTAAATTGGTAATGTCACTCAGAGTCGGAAATAACTGCTGACAATGGCATGTAGGATGGAAACATCAACAACCAGTTAAGGCTTTACCTAATTAATAACGTCCTTCCAATGATTGCTCTATTATTTGAAGACAACTTTAGTTTCCCCAATGTAACTTTTACCGCAGACACAACTAAGTTTGTAGACACCAGGGTATTGCATGTCAGGAATCACATCTTTCACAGGTGGGATCAGGCCACGGATTGTGTGTACCGTGTTGAATCGAACCTGAATCTTGCGTTTGTTCAAGATTTTGGAAATCTTTTTGGTAACCCCTGCTATGCATGGCAAGGTGATGGTTTTGATTGGGTCCTCAGATGGTCCTCTCCCCCTCTCGGCTCTATACATATAAGGAAATTGTTTCAGCAGCCTGTTTCTCTCTCCCACCTGAAGATGATTGCTTGCGTGGCGATCGAAACGTCGTGATCTGTTATTGTTTCTACCCACGTGGCTTTACCGAAAGAACCAATGAGTATAGCTATGATAGCAGACAGACAAAGACAAAGATCGCCCCTATAGCCTTAGAGGTTTTTTTTGTGGACAAGTGCTGTTAGCGAGCACCTACACAGGCCGGCACAAGAGGGTGGGTGGCCATGCACCATGCCCGATTGGCAATGTTTACACACCGCACTAGGTACTCATTTGAGGCTGAGTCGACCTAGGGGAGGCCCCCGGACTGGTGGAGATAATCATCACGCGCATGCAGACAGATACACGGGCAGACAAAGGCATACACGGACACCTCACGCACTCATGAGCGTCGCCAAGTAGCGTCGGGTTTTGTGTCGTTTGGTTGTGTTTATATAATGACAGTTTTGTTAATTTTAATTTTCGCCGATTGCACACGTTTCTTGTTCATTAAAACAACATAATTCTCGGTTGTGTTGGCTCCGTTCAATGTCGGCAGCCACGCGAATTTGGAGTCTGCCTCGTTAAAGTTATGGTCATTTGGACGTATTGGGATGGTTTACCCAAATTCTTGTGCGGGGAAATTGATGAAAATGAATAAAAATAAAATTTAAATAAATGAAATAAATCAATGAAATCACGACGTTTCGGAGGCAACACAAGCTTCCTTCATCAGGTGTAAAAAGGCACAGCAAAATATTTTCATTCATTATTTTTTACCTACGTGATTTTACCGAAAAAACCTAAGAGTATGAATCCTTGCAGTCACGAAAGCTTCAAATCTAGAATCGGGGAAATTGAGTTTTCAGGTCCATATGGGCAAACAGCCGTTTAAATACGGACAAAAAAAATCGTTAGCAAAACATTGTTTTAATAAATGAACACAATGTTTTGCTAATGTTTGTCCATTTGTTTGTGTCTCTCCCTTGTGATGGGACTTTAAAGGATGAACTTTGAGATGTATAAGGGCACGGGGTGACCAGTAAGGTCTAAATTGGTCTGTAATAAGCGGCTGGTAAGGGGTTGACAGGTAAGTATTGTCGGTCCCACACCGGCGCAGCAGCATAACAGAGCGGGTTCCGGGTAGAACGGTCCTGACGATGACAATTGGTTTTTAAAAATCCTTTATATTAAGTTCGCTTGCTTGCTTGCTTGCGTGCTTGCTTGCCTACGACCGTGCAAATCTTTCGGTCGTTTTTTAACCCACTTCCTGTAATCCAATCGAGCTGACATTTTGCACACAGACTCGTTGTGCGTGACAAATTATTTTCGTGAAAATTTTTTTCCAAAATTTTACACTGTTTAGGGAAATTTTTTTTTATTACCAATTGCTTAATGCTGGCAGACAATCATCTGACCCATAGGTGGCAGCCATCTCAAGCCAGAGGACGAGAGGACTCTAGCCGCCACGCATATATAGGATTTAGAGTGAAAAACTTTGTTTTTACGGGTTAATTTTTACCCTTCTATCTGGCAACAAAACTGACACCTTTTTTACAAGGAGTCATGTTGCATAGACCACAATACCTGCAGTCATAATGCAAACAAAAAACATAACTCTGATAATCTATTTGCACTGTCCTTGAAGTTGATTGGTCCACACCCGAGACAGCTTTCCTTAGAGCATAGTCTCACCAGTCAACTTCAAGGACAGTGCATACATTATCAGAGTTATGTTTTTTGTTTGCATTATGACTGCAGGTATTGTGGTCTATGCAAACATGACTCCTTGTAAAAAAAAGGTGTCAGTTTTGTTGCCAGATAGAAGGGTAAAAAAACCAATTATATTTTTTACTGGCAAATGAGGTTCCAATGGGGTCCAGACGATGTCGCCGTTGCCCCTCGAGTGGAGCTGCGTTGAGATCCAGCGGCGGCCGCTTAACCTATTCAAGTTCATGTATTAGGTGTAGCCCTGTGAGCTATTCGGCTCTTGAATCGGGTGCAACGGCAACAAACAAAAAACAAAAACATGAACAAAATAACATCTTAAAGTGACTGTGACTGAGTGCAAACAGAAAATCCAAGAAAAGACAGCAAAATATTGCAGAAAAAGCACCGTGCACCAACGCTGTGTGCAAAAATCCCAGTGGGATGCAAGTCAAACAACAACCACAAGACAACTTAGATTAAGGCCATCAGTCTAACTCTATACTCCAACAAACAAACATGGCCAAACCGAAAAACTTTTCGAAAATCACCAAAATAAAGCCATGAAAGCAATGAAACGGTGGTCATACGACAACAGATTGTGAAGCTTCGTGTTCAGCCAGCCGCTCATATAAACGTTGCTTCTTCCGACCACTTCCACGTCACGAGAACCGATTTTGACACACCACCACCACCCTCAAGATTTTCCAGAGCCGGGGTTGCCAATCTTCCGGTGGGGAAAATAAATAAGAGTAGTGGGAAAACAAGTTCTATTTCTCTTTCACCAGTGGCAAAATATAGTAATAGGCTTTTACCCTTGCTTACCCCGAGCTCTCAATACTCTGATAGTGCATTGTCTTTGAGTTGTACGCCTTTTGGCGTCATCTGGTCCAACACCAATGGAGATTAGGCTCTAAGAAAAGCTGTCTCGGGTGTGGACCAATCAACTTCAAGGACAGTGCATATCATGATCATCATCAGAGTTGTTTCTTTTTGTTTGCATTTTGACTGCTTGTCTTGTGGTTATTGCAAACATGATGCCTTGTATAAAGGTGTCAGTTTTTGTACCAGTTGAAAGGGTAAAAAACCTATTACTATATTTTGCCACTGGTAAAGGAGGTCTCATAGTGTAAATGCTTACCCTGAACTCTCAATACTCTGATAGTGCGCTGTCTTTGAGTTGTACGCCTTTTGGCGTCATCTGGTCCAACACCAATGGAGACTAGGCTCTAAGAAAAGCAAATTCTGGACCGGTTTGGACATTCCATTGGTTCGTCGGCTCCGCCTGAGCACGTGATACAACCGCAGTCGAGCAGCTGTGACTGACCTCCGAGCCACCTCGGCCCAGTACCAAGGAGCCCGCGTCACTATGAATGGAAAGTCACCGTTAAGCGCCATGTGTGGAGAATGTTGCTCATAGAATAACTGACTTAGCAACATGTCAGCCGGGGCGTCTCCTCCCTTACCAACACGTCAGCTGGGGCGTCTCGTCCCTTACCAACATGTCAGCTGGGGCGTCTCGTCCCTTATCAACATGTCAGCCGGGTCGTCTCCTCCCTTACCAACATGTCAGCTGGGGCGTCTCCTCCCTCACCAACATGTCAGCCGGGGCGTCTCCTCCCTTACCAACATGTCAGCCGGGGCGTCTCCTCCCTTGCCAACATGTCAGCCGGGGCGTCTCCCTTACCAACATGTCAGCCGGGGCGTCTCCCTTACCAACATGTCAGCCGGGGCGTCTCTTCCTTAACCAACATGTCAGCCGGGGCATCTCCCTTACCAACATGTCAGCCGGGGCGTCACGTCCCTTACCAACATGTCAGCCGGGGCGTCACCCCCACCCCCCTCGGCGTCGTAATCCGATTCGCCCCCTCTCGGCAGCGAGTGGCTGGCGCGTTGTGTGCAGAGTACAGTGCAACTCCTGCGACATGCGCCTGTGAGCATGTAGGCGCCCCCACACTCGATCGCTCGCGGCACTTGCCCCAGCGAGCCGTCGTGGGGGGTCCCACACAGACACTGAGACACAGACGCACCCACTCAGAGTCACACACAGACACTGAGACACAGACGCACCCACTCAGAGTCACACACAGACACTGAGACACAGACGCATCCACTCAGAGTCACACACAGAGACACGCAGATGTCCTCACAGACACACATAAAGACACTCACATAAAGACACACAGACACACTCAGACACAGGTAGACACACACAGGTAGACACGCACACAGATACACATTCAAACACAGACATACACACAGACACACACTCACAGACACTCTCTCACAGACACTCACACAGACACACACACATACACTCTCTCACACACACACAGACACACACAGATACGCACACACATACACACACACACAGACACTCTCTCTCACACACACATACACACACACAGACACACACACACAGACACTCGCCCTCACACACAGACACACACTCACACACAGACACACACACACAGAGACACACACACACATACACACACACACAGACGCACACTCACACACAGACACACACACACAGACACACAGACACTCACACACAGACACACACACACAGACACACACCACACAGACACACACACAGACACTCACACACAGACACACACAGACACACACACACACAGACACACATACACACACAGACACACACAGACACACACACACTCTCTCACACACACTCTCACACACACAGACACACACACACGCGCCACGCTCGCGATGGCAAGGCGGAGTCGCTGCGCGTGCTGCTGCACGGCGACCGCCTCGTCTACTACCCCGGGGACATCGTCTCGGGCGACGTCTCGTTCAGCCTCGGCGGGGCAGCCTCCTCCTGGCTCAGAGGTCTCTACTCCACCACCAACTCCACCAACAACTCCACCACCACCTCCACCACCAACTCCACCACCTCGCACCACCACCTCGCACCACCACCACCACCACCTCGCACCACCACCACCACCACCTCGCACCACCACCACCTCGCACCACCACCTCGCACCACCACCCCTCAGCCTCATCATCCTCCTGTCTCTCCTGCTCACGTCTCTCCCACCTCCACCACGTCAACCACCACACCTCCACCTCACGTCTCTCCTCCACCACCTCCACCACCTCCACCTCCATCACCTCCACCTCCACCACTCACCTGCTCACGTCTCTCCACCACTACCACCTCCACTTATCCTCCCAACTCCACCCTCCTCACCACCCTCTCCCTCCCTCTCCCCACCTCTCCCCACCCACCCTCTCCCTCCCTCTCATCACCCCTCTCTCTCTCACCACCCTCTCCCCACCCTCCCCCCACCTCCTCACCCACCCTCTCACCACCCTCTAACCACCCTCTCACCACCCTCTCACCACCCTCTCACCACCCGCTCACCACCCTCTCACCACCCTCTCACCACCCGCTCACCACCCTCTCACCACCCGCTCACCACCCTCTCACCACCCTCTCACCACCTCTCACCACCCGCTCACCACCCTCTCACCAACCCTCTGCACCACCCTCTCACCACCCTCTCACCACCCTCTCACCACCCTCTCACCACCCTCATCAACCACCGCGCTCACCACCCTCTCACCACCCGCTCACCACCCTCTCACCACCCGCTCACCACCCTCTCACCACCCTCTCACCACCACCCTCTCACCACCCTTCACCACGCCTCTCACCACCTCTCACCACCCGCTCACCACCCTCTCACCACCCTCTCACCACCCTCTCACACCCTCTCCCTCCCTCTCATCACCCCTCTCTCTCTCACCACCACTACTCCTCCCTCCCCTCTCACCACCCTCTTACCACCCTCTTACCACCCTCCCCCACCCTCTCACCACCTCTCACCACCCTCTCCTCCTCTCAACCACCCCTCACCACCCTCCCCCACCCTCTCCCTCCCTCTCACCACCCTCCCCCACCCTCTCACCCACCTCACCACCCTCTCACCACCCTCTCACCACCTATCCCTCCCCTCTCATCACCCCTCTCTCTCTCACCACCCTCTCCCTCCCTCTCACCTCTGCAGCCTCTCAGCTGCTTTGACGCAATCGCGAACTGGTGAAGTCACTGAATGTTGAAACTGGTCCAGAGTTTTCTATCATCCCTGTGTGTGTGTGCGCGCGTGGGTGTGTGTGTGCGTGTGTGTACCCGTGCGTGTGTGTGTCCGTGCGTGCGTGTGCCCGTGTGTGTGTGTGTCCGTGTGTGTGTGTGCGTGTGTGTGCCGTGCGTGTGTTTGTGTCCGTGCGTGTGTGTGCCCGTGCGTGTGTGTGCCCGTGCGTGTGTGTGCTCGTGCGTGTGTGTGTGTGTCCGTGTGTGAGTGTGTGTCCGTGTGTGTGTGCCCGTCCGTGCATGTGTGTCCGTCCGTGCATGTGTGTGTCCCTGCGTGTTTGTCCGTGCGTGTGTGTGCGTGTGTGTGTGTGCGTGTTCGTGTGTGTCCCTGCGTGTGTGTGTGTGTCCGTGCGTGTCCGTGTGTGTGTCCCTCTGTGTGTCCGCGGGGCCCCCCACCACCCGACCCGGGGCCCCCCAGCCGTGCACGCCAAGTGCGTGGGCCGCTGCCAGGTGAGCCAGAAGGGGGGGGGCTCCTCATCCGAGCCGGAGGCAACGGAGCAGTACGTGCGCCTCGCGCTGCTGCTGTGGAAGAAAGGTAACGTGGAGTGGGCACACGGGGGGGGGGGCACTCCCCCACTCCCTGCCCCCCCCTCCCTGCCCCCCACTCACTGCCCCGCTGGCGGACTCAACTGCACAACAAAAACAACAACCACAACAACAACAAGAGGCAAGTTTTTTCGAATTCGGTCAAGAAAGGAAAGGGCACTGCTTAGGAATGCCAAGCAGGCCAATAACGGGGGATGAGGTGGTTGTGGTGGTGGTGGTGGCGGCGGGTGGGTTTGGCGGGTGGTGGTGGTGGTGGCGGGCGGCGGTTGGTGGTGGGTGATTTTTGTGGTGGGGTGGTGGGGGTGTGATGGTTGGTGATGGTGGTGGCGGGTGGTTGGTGGTGGCGGTGGTGGTGGCGGGTTTTGATGGTGGCGGTGTTGGTGGTGGTGGGCGGCGGTGATGGAGGTGGCGGCGTTGGTGGCGGTGGTGGTGGTGGCGGTGGCCCGTGACGTCTCCGCTATGGTGGGGCTGTTGTGAGTGACCTCTGACAATCTGGAGTTGTCATCAAGAGGAGAGAAACCTCCTAATTCGCTCGCCTCACTCACTCGGTCACAATTAAATTATTTAAATTTAATTTATTATTTTATCTTTAGGACGTGACTTAACCAAAGAACCAAATAATAATTCCTGCAGTCACGAAAGTTCTAAAATTACGAAAGAACCTCCTCGTGGTTCTTGACCTTCCCGTGAAAGCGACGTCACCGTCTTGTCTACCAACGAGGGGCGTTCATCAACGATACGACAACGAGCGATGGTCCGGCACCGGTTGAGATGCACAACCACCACCCCTGGCCTGGCTCGCTCTGGCTCGCTCGCAGTGGTCTCTGGCTCGCTCTGGCTCGCTCGCCGTGGCTCCGGGCGCCGTTGACCAGCCAGCAAGGTTTCCTTCCCTGTTTTCCAGACTCGTCAGGAGCACTGGGCTCCGGCAACACCCCCAAAACAAGCCTTCCCCTTCACATTCATCCCCTGCCCAGTGAGCCTGCCGCACCGCTCGCCCTCACTCGCTTCGCTCAAATCGCTCACAACTCACGTCGCTCCTGGCTCACTCACTCCTCACTGGCTCGCTCACGATCGTCTCGCTCAACAGATTCACCTCACTGGCTCGCTCACTCACTCGCTCACTCACTCACTGGCTCACTCACTGGCTCCTCGCTCACGCACTCACTCGCTCGCTCACTCGCTCACTCACTCACTGGCTCGCTCACTCACTCACTTCGCTCACTCGCTCGCTCACTCACTCACTCACTCACTCGCTCGCTCACTCACTGGCTCACTCACTGGCTCACTCGCTCACTCACTCGCTCGCTCACTCTCGCTCACTCGCTCGCTCACTCACTCACTCACTGGCTCACTCACTCACTCGCTCACTCACTGGCTCACTCACTCACTCGCTCACTCGGTACCACACTGACTCGTTCACTCACTCACTGGCTCACTCGCTCACTCACTCGCTCCCGCACCGACTCGTTCACTCACTCACTCGCTCACTCTTCGGTACCACACCGACTCGTTCACAATCACTCACTCACTCACTCGTTTGCTTCCTCACTCGCTCACTCATTCGCTCACTCACTGGCTCACTCGCTCCCACACTGACTCGTTCACTCGTTCACTCACTCGCTCAATCGCTCACTACCACACTTGCTAACTAATTCACTCACTCGCTCAATCGCTCGCTCCCGCACTCGCTCACTCGCTCGCTCACTGGCTCACCCCTCGCTCACTCACTACCACACCGACTCGTTCACTCTCACTCGCTCATCTCTCGCTCCCGCACTCGTTCACTCAATCACTCGTTCACTCACTCGCTCCCACACTTGGTCATTCACCCCCCGCTCGCCCGCTCACTCTCGTCTGCCCCCGTCTCCCCCCCCCCCACTCTCCCCCACCCCCACTCCCCCCCCCCCACTCCCCCCTCCCCATTCCCCCCGTGCCCGCCCAGTGTCGGTGCCGACGTCGTTTGAGGCCGCTTTGGGCGCGTGGAGTACTCGGTGCAGGCCGGCTGGAGGCGGCGTGGTACCGCGCCGACCAGAGCGCCCGCACACCCCTCTACGTGCTCAACCCCCTCGACCTCAACCTGCTGCCCGACTGCCGCGTCAGTCCCCGCCACCGCCACCATCACATCACCGCCCCATCACTATCACCATCACCCGCCATCACTGACCACCATCACCGCCACCACCATCACCATCGCCATCACATCACTACCACCATCACCATCACTACCACCATCACTACCGCCATCAACCATCACTACCACCATCACTACCACCATCACCGCCATCACCATCACTACCATCATCACTACCACCATCACTACACATCACTACCGCCATCACTTACCGCCATTACTACCACCATCACTACCAATCCACCGCCATCACCGCCATCGTCACCGCAGACATCGCACCGCAGCCGCCCACCATCACCACCACCATCACCGCCATCACCACCCACCATCACCGCCATCACCACCATCACTACCACCATCACCGCCATCACCACCCATCACTACCACCTCACCGCCATCACTACCACCATCACCGCCATCACTACCACCACCACGCCATCACCATCACCGCAACCACTACCACCATCGCCATCACTCCCACACATCACCGCCATCACTACCACCATCACCACCACGTCGTCCACCACTGCCATCACTACCACCATCACCGCCATCACTACCACCATCACCGCCATCACTACCACCATCGCCATCACCATCACTACCACCATCACCATCACTACCACCCATCACTACCGCCATCACCAATCACTACCACCATCACTACCACCATCACCGCCATCACCATCACTACCATCATCACTACCACCATCACTACCATCACTACCGCCATCACTACCGCCATTACTACCACCATCACTACCATCACCGCCATCACCGCCATCGTCACCGCAGACATCGCCACCGCAGCCGCCACCAATCACCACCACCATCACCGCCATCACCACCACCATCACCGCCATCACGCCATCACTACCACCATCACCGCCATCACCACCATCACTACCACCATCAACCGCCATCACTACCACCATCACCGCCATCACTACCACCACCACCGCCATCACCATCACCGCCACCACTACCACCATCGCCATCACTACCACCATCACCGCCATCACTACCACCATCACCACCACCGTCGTCACCACTGCCATCACTACCACCATCACCGCCATCACTACCACCATCACCGCCATCACTACCACCATCACCATCGGCATCACTACCACCATCGCACCACCATCACTACCACCATCGCCATCACTACCACCATCGCCATCATAACCACTCACCATCCCAAGCCAATCACTACCGCCATCGCCATCGTCACCAACCCTGCCATCGCCATCAAAGCGACAGTGATAGGATCCACAGAGCTCGGGGCGATTGATGTGCAAGTCTCTGTGTGAGTCTGTGGTGTCTCTCTGTGTGGTGAGTCTGTGGGTCTCTGTGTGGTGAGTCTGTGGGTCTCTCTGTGTGGTGAGTCTGTGGGTCTCTGTGTGATGAGTCTGTGGGTCTCTGTGTGAGTCTGTGGGTCTCTGTGTGATGAGTCTGTGGGTCTCTGTGTGGTGAGTCTGTGGGTCTCTGTGTGAGTCTGTGGGTCTCTGTGTGAGTCTGTGGGTCTCTGTGTGAGTAGTCTGTGGGTCTCTGTGTGGTGAGTCCTGTGGGTCTCTCTGTGTGGTGAGTCTGTGGGTCTCTGTGTGATGAGTCTGTGGGTCTTTGTGTGTGATGAGTCTGGGGTCTCTGTGTGGTGAGTCTGTGGGTCTCTGTGTGTGAGTCTGTGGGGTCTCTGTGTGGCGAGGCTCTGTGGGTCTCTGTGTGATGAGTCTATGGGTCTCTATCATGAGTCTATGGGTCTGTGTGGTGAGTCTTGTGGGTCCTGTGTGGTGTAGTCTGTGTGTCTCTGTTTGGCGAGTCTTGGGTCTCTGTGTGGTGAGTTTGTGGGTCTCTGTGTGGAAGTCTGTGGGTCTCTGTTTGGCGAGTCTGTGGGTCTCGTGTGGTGAGTCTATGGGTCTCTCTGTGTGGTGATTATGTGGGTCTCTGTGTGGTGAGTCTGTGGGTCTCTGTGTGGTGAGTCTGTGGGTCTCTGTGTGATGAGTCTGTGGGTCTCTGTGTGATGAGTCTGTGGGTCTCTGTGTGGTGAGTCTGTGGGTCTCTGTGTGATGAGTCTGTGGGTCTCTGTGTGGTGAGTCTGTGGGTCTCTGTGTGGTGAGTCTGTGGGTCTCTGTGTGTGAGTCTGTGGGTCTCTGTGTGGTGAGTCTATGGGTCTCTGTGTGGTGAGTCTATGGGTCTCTGTGTGGTGAGTCTGTGGGTCTCTGTGTGGTGAGTCTGTGGGTCTCTGTGTGGTGAGTCTGTGGGTCTCTGTGTGAGTGGTGAGTCTGTGGATTTCTGTGTGGTGAGTCTGTGGGTCTCTGTGTGGTGAGTCTGTGGATCTCTGTGTGGTGAGTCTGTGGGTCTCTGTGTGAGTCTGTGGGTCTCTCTGTGATGAGTCTGTGGGTCTCTGTGTGGTGAGTCTGTGGGTCTCTGTGTGGTGAGTCTGTGGGTCTCTGTGTGAGTCTGTGGGTCTCTGTGTGGTGAGTCTGTGGGTCTGTGTATGGTGAGTCTGTGGGTCTCTGTGTGGTGAGTCTGTGGGTCTCTGTGTGTGATGAGTCTGTGGGTCTCTGTGTGGTGAGTCTGTGGGTCTCTGTGTGATGAGTATGTGGGTCTCTGTGTGATGAGTCTGTGGGTCTCTGTGTGGGGAGTCTGTGGGTCTCTGTGTGATGAGTCTGTGGGTCTCTGTGTGACGAGGCTATGGGTCTCTGTGTGATGAGTCTATGGGTCTCTATCATGAGTCTATGGGTCTCTATGGGTCTCTGTGATGAGTCTTTGGGTCTGTGTGATGAGTCTATGGGTGTCTATTATGAGTTTGGGTCTCTATGATGAGTCTATGGGTCTCTATGGGTGTCTATGATGAGTCTATGGGTCTCTGTGCGAGTCTATGACTCTCTGTGTGAGTCTATGTGTCTCTATGATGAGTCTATGGGTCTATCTGTGTGTGATGAGTCTATGGGTCTCTGTGTGAGTCTATGGGTCTATCTGTGTGTGATGAGTCTATGGGTCTCTATGATGAGTCTACGGGTCTCTGTGTGAGTCTATGGGTCTCTGTGTTAGTCTATGGGTCTATCTGTGTGTGATGAGTCTATGGGTCTCTGTGTGATGAGTCTATGGGTCTCTGTGTGATGAGTCTATGGGTCTCTGTGTGATGAGTCTACGTGTCTCTACGCTGAGTCTATAGGTCTCTGTGTGAGTCTATGGCTCTCTGTGTGAGTCTATGGGTTTCTATGATGAGTCTACGGGTCTCTGTGTGAGTCTATGGGTCTCTGTGTGAGTCTATGGGTCTCTGTGTGAGTCTATGGATCTCTATGTGAGTCTATGTGTCTCTGTGAGTCTGTGGCTCTCTGTGAGTCTACGGGTCTCTATGATGAGTCTATGGGTCTCTGTGTGAGTCTATGGGTCTCTGTGTGAGTCTATGGCTCTCTGTGTGAGTCTATGGCTCTCTGTGTGCCCGCCCCGTTGCGGCTGGCAGTGCCCGTCCGTGGTGGAGGTGCAGAAGAAGGTGAACTACTCGCTCTTCAAGAGCGCCACGGTCACGCTGGCCGTGAGCTCCGACCTGCGGGGCTACGTGCCGGGCCAGGTCATCCACCTCACCTGCCTCATCAACAACGGCACCGGCAAAAGCGTCTCCGGCATCACCGCGACCCTTGTGCAGGTGGGGCGGGGGGGGGGGGTGACCCCGGGCACCGGTGCCAGGCTTACCGATGCCGTGCGTGGTCAACGTCCCCACCGGGGTGGGCGGGGAGAGACAGGGCCGGGCGGGCGGGCCGTACGTGCTCTGCCCACGCACAACGCTCCTTCGTAGGCGCGGAACGCTCTGTTGAAGGCTACAACACGTCCGTGCGTGTGTGTGTCTGCGTGTGTGTGTGTTGTGTCTGCGTGTGTGTGTGCGTATGTGTGTCTGCGTGCACGTGTGCGTGCGTGTGTGCGTGTGTGCGTGTGCGCGTGTGCGTGTGTGAGTGTGTGTGTGCGTGTGTTGGTGTGTGTGCGCGTGTGCGTGTGTGTCGTCTGTCTGCGCGTGTGTCTGCGTGTGTGTGCGTGTGTGTGGGTGCGTGTGCGCGTGTGCGCGTGTGAGTGTGTGTGTGCGTGTGTTGGTGTGTGCGTGCGTGCGTGCGTTCGTGGTGCGTGCGTGTGTCTGCGTGTGTGTGCGTGCGTGTGTGTGTGTGCGCGTGCGTGCGTGTGCGTGTGTGCGTGCGTGCGTGTGTGCGTGTGCGTAGAAGGTGACGTTCCGCGGGCGCTGCGTGATGTACGACAT
This sequence comes from Lethenteron reissneri, assembly GCF_015708825.2. NCBI lineage: Eukaryota > Metazoa > Chordata > Hyperoartia > Petromyzontiformes > Petromyzontidae > Lethenteron > Lethenteron reissneri. The sequence continues at coordinate 26,521 of NC_083846.1, forward strand.
GCGCACGCTGGCGCAGCTGGAGGGCGGCTCGGTGGGGGCGCGCCAGCAGGCGCAGTGGCTGGAGCGCATCGCGCTGCCGCCGCTGCCGCAGTCGCAGCTCTTCCTGTGCCACCTCATCGACGTCGACTACTTCGTCCAGGTACCGCCCCCCTCCCCCATAACCCCACTCCTCTCCCGGCGACGATCTTTTTTTTTTCCACCGCCACATCCGACCCGGCCCGGATGCGGCGCGGGTCGTCTTTTTCCACCGCCTCATCTGAGCCGAGCCGGCCCGGATCCGGCGCGAGTCTTTTTCCACCGCCTCATCTGAGCCGAGCCGGCCCGAATGCGGCACGGGTCGTCTTTTTCCACCGCCACATCCGAGCCGAGCCGGCCCAGATGCGGCGCGGGTCGTCTTTTTCCACCGCCACATCCGAGCCGACCCGCCTTTGCCTCCCTCCCCCGTCCCCGCAGGTGGCGATCCGCAGCATCGGCGTGGCGGCCACGCTGCCCATCGTGGTGGGGAACGTGCCGGTTGCGCTCCCTGGGGCCCGGGCCCGCCACGGCGCTCACGCCCACCGCACCGCCCCTGCCGCCACCCACGGCGGTCGGCTATGGCGGCGGCGGTGGTGGTGGAGACGGGCGGCTGTACGGTGAGACGCCGACACTCAGCCGTGTGTCACCCTGTGTGTGTCGCCCTGTGTGTGTCACCCTGTGTGTGTGTGTCGCCCTGTGTGTGTCACCCTGTGTGTGTGTCACCCTGTGTGTGTGTGTCACCCTGTGTGTGTGTGTCGCCCTGTGTGTGTCACCCTGTGTGTGTGTGTCGCCCTGTGTGTGTGTCACCCTGTGTGTGTGTGTCACCCTGTGTGTGTGTGTCGCCCTGTGTGTGTGTGTCACCCTGTGTGTGTGTCACCCTGTGTGTGTGTCACCCTGTGTGTGTGTCACCCTGTGTGTGTGTGTCACCCTGTGTGTGTGTGTCTCCGTGTGTGTGTGTGTCCCCCTGTGTGTGTGTCACCCTGTGTGTCACCCTGTGTGTGTGTCACCCTGTGTGTGTGTCACCCTGTGTGTGTGTCGCCCTGTGTGTGTGTGTCACCCTGTGTGTGTGTGTCGCCCTGTGTGTGTCACCCTGTGTGTGTGTGTCACCCTGTGTGTGTGTCACCCTGTGTGTGTGTCACCCTGTGTGTGTGTCACCCTATGTGTGTGTGTCACCCTGTATGTGTGTCACCCTGTGTGTGTGTCACCCCGTGTGTGTGTCGCCCTGTGTGTGTCACCCTGTGTGTCACCCTGTGTGTGTGTCACCCTGTGTGTCACCCTGTGTGTGTGTCACCCTGTGTGTGTCACCCCGTGTGTGTGTGTCACCCTGTGTGTGTCTCCCTGTGTGTGTGTGTCACCCTGTGTGGTGTGTCTCCGTGTGTGTGTCACCCTGTGTGTGTGTCACCCTATGTGTGTGTCACCCTGTGTGTGTGTCACCCTGTGTGTCACCCTGTGTGTGTGTCACCCTGTGTGTGTGTCACCCTGTGTGTGTGTGTCACCCTGTGTGTCACCCTGTGTGTGTGTCACCCTGACCCCGTGTGTATCACCCTGTGTGTGTGTCACCCTGACCCCGTACACCACGCTCACCGCACACCACGCTCACCACACCGCGCTCACCACAATCACCGCTCACCGCGCTCACCACCGCGCTCACCACACCACGCTCACCACACTCACCGCGCTCACACCCCTCCCCCCTCGCCGCCCCCTCCCCCCACCCGTGCCGTAGAGGCCTCTGCGACCGCTCTGCCCACCAAGCTGCACTCGCAGCTGCAGGACGGACGCTACTTCCCCACGCCCACGCACGCCGGCGTTGACGCCGACACCGCCGGTGCCAGCGGCGGTGCCTTAGCCCCCCTGGCACCGGTCCCCCCGGCGTCGCCGTTTGGTGTTGGCGCCCCTCATTTGCCTGGCGCCGGGGGAGACGGTGCCGTTCTTCAGCGGCGGCGCTGCCGGTGCCGCCGCTGGCGCCGCCGCCGCCTCGTCCCATCATCCTTTGCTGCTTCCTCCCGAGTTCAGTGCCGCCCTCTTTCCCTACGGTGAGTGGAGGGCGGCTGGGGGGATGTGTGCGTGTGTGTGTATGCGTGCGTGTGTGTGTATGCGTGCGTGTGTGTGTATGCGTGCGTGTGTGTGTATGCGTGCGTGTGTGCGTGTGTGTGCGCGCGTGTGTGTGCGCGTGTGTGTGTGCGCGTGTGTGTGCGTGTGTGTGTGTATACGTGCGTGTGTGCGTGCGTGTGTGTGTGCGCGTGTGTGTGCGTGTGTGTGTGTGTGCGCGTATGTGTGTGCGTGCGTGTGTGTGCGTGTGTGTGCGTGCATGGGTGCTTGCGTGTGTGTGCGTGTGTGTATGTGTGTGTACGTGTGTCTGTCTCTGTGTCTGTCTCTCTGTCTCCGTGTCTGTGTCTGTCTCTGTCTGTCTGTCTCTGTGCTCTGTCTCTCTGTCTCTGTGTCTGTCTCTGTCTGTCTGTCTCTGTGTCTCTGTGTCTGTCTCCGTGTCTGTCCCTGTGTCTATCTCTGTGTCTGTGTCTGTCTCTGTGTCTGTCTCTGCGTCTGTCTCTGTGTCTGTCTCTGCTCTGTGTCTGTCTTTGTGTCTGTCTCTGTGTCTATCTCCGACTGCTGTGTCTCTGTCTCTGTGTCTATATCTGTGTCTCTGTGTCTATATCTGTGTCTCCGTGTCTCCGTGTCTATCTCCGGCTGCCGTTCTCTGTCTCTGTGTCTATATCTGTCTCCGTGTCTCTGTCTCTGTCTCTGTGTCTATATCTGTGTCTCCGTGTCTCTGTGTCGTCCTCTGTGTCTCCGTGTCTCTATCTCTGGTCTATATCTGTGTCTCTGTGTCTATATCTGTGTCTCCCTGTCTCTGTGTCTGTCTCTGTGTCTCCGTGTCTCTCCGCACCCCCAGACCCGCCGCCTTCTACTACTAGAGCTGTCAGGCGGCGAGCGGCGACGGCGCACAGATGGACGCGCCCCCCCCCCGACCTCGCCAAGGCGGCAGCGGCGCCGGGGGGCCAGGGGCCCCCTGCGGGGAGTGAGGGGGGCCCCACCCCCCACCGCCACTGCCACTGGGGGTCCCCTAGGCAGAAAGACGCTGGCGGAGTGCACGGGGGGTGGGTGCAAGGCGCTGCGGCTCGCAAGCAGCGCCACTGGGCACGCACGCCACCACACCACCACCAGCACCACGACCCATGGCTCTCTGTTGGGTCTGTGGGTCTCTGTGTGAGTCTGTGGGTCTCTGTGTGAGTCTGTGGGTCTCTGTGTGAGTCTACGTGTCTCTGTGTGAGTCTGTGGGTTCTGTGCGAGTCTGTGGGTCTCTGTGTGTGAGTCTGTGACTCCGTGTGAGTCTGTGGTTCTCCGTGTGAGTCTGTGGGTCTCTGTGTGAGTCTGTGGGTCTCTGTGTGAGTCTGTGGGTCTCTGTGTGAGTGTGACCTCTGTGTGAGTCTGTGGGTCTCTGTGTTAGTCTGTGGGTCTCTGTGTGAGTCTGTGACTCCGTGTGAGTCTGTGGGTCTCCGTGTGATCTGTGGTCTCTGTGTGAGTCTGTCGGTCTCTGTGTGAGTCTGTGGGTCTGTGTGAGTCTGTGGTCTCTGTGTGAGTCTGTGACTCCGTGTGAGTCTGTGGGTCTCTGTGTGAGTCTGTGGGTCTCTGTGTGAGTCTGTGGGTCTCTGTGTGAGTCTGTGACTCTCTGTGAGTCTGTGGGTCTCTGTGAGTCTGTGGGTCTCTGTGTGAGTCTGTGACTCCGTGTGAGTCTGTGGTCTCCGTGTGAGTCTGTGGGTCTCTGTGTGAGTCTGTGGGTCTCTGTGTGAGTGTGGGTCTCTGTGTGAGTCTGTGGGTCTCTGTGTGAGTCTGTGACTCTCTGTGTGAGTCTGTGGGTCTCTGTGTGAGTCTGTGGGTCTCTGTGTGAGTCTGTGACTCCGTGTGAGTCTGTGGGTCTCCGTGTGAGTCTGTGGGTCTCTGTGTGAGTCTGTGGGTCTCTGTGTGAGTCTGTGGGTCTCTGTGTGAGTCTGTGGGTCTCTGGTGAGTCTGTGACTCTCTGTGTGAGTCTGTGGGTCTTTGTGTGAGTCTGTGGGTCTCTGTGTGAGTCTGTGACTCCGTGTGAGTCTGTGGGTCTCTGTGTGAGTCTGTGACTCTCTGTGTGAGTCCGTGACTCTCCGTGTGAGTCTGTGGCTGTCAGGCGATGAGTCGTGGCTCTCTGCACGAGTCCTACGTGTCTGTACATCACGTGTAGGTCTGTGAGTTTCGACGTGAACGTGTGCGCCTTTGTGTTCAGTACGCCTGGTGTTGCGTGCAGCCTTGTGCCGCACAGGGACAGCTGCCACTGGTGGGGGGGGGGGTCCCTAGGCTTAGAAGCAGCAGCAGCACGGTCAAGATGCGGGCGCGGAGTAGAACATCGACAACCGGGAGAGGCAAAGGCGGACGCCCCCGACCCGGCTGGTGCGTCACAGCGTGCCGGCCTTCGTAGCCGCCGCCGCCGCCACCGCCAGCGACTCGCTACGAGCAGCACTTGCCCCAAGTGTCGCTCGGAGGCGGCGCGCGGGAACCTTGTCTGCCTCGCGTGCGCCGTCGTGCACCGGCGCGCGCCGGCGTGCGAAGCCGGATCCGCGGCGTGTAACGACGACGCTCACTTGTGTCGTTTTTGTTTTCCTTTTTAATTTTAGTTGTTGATGTTGTTGTTCGGGTAACTCTGCGCGACTCGCAAGAGCGTCGTCATGGCGACAGGCACGGGCGCGACGCGTCGTCACGGCGACAGGCACGGGCGCGACGCGTCGTCACGGCGACAGGCTCGGGTGACGCGTGACGCCGATGGTGGCGGCCCGTGGCGTTGGCGGCGGTTGTGACGCTATCGAGCACCGCTAGCACGCGGTAAGGGGTCATCCATTGAGTCCGTGCACATGGGGGGGTTGACCCAAACGCGTTCGCTTGCCACTACCACCACTACCGCTACTACCACCACTACCACTACCACCACTACTACCAACTACTACCCCACCACTACCACCGCTACTACCGCTACTACCACCACCACTACCACCACTACTACCACTACTACCACTACTACTACCCCACCACTACCACCCCACTACCACCACGACCACCACTACCACCACTACTACCACCGCTACCACCGCCACTACCACCACAACCACTACCACCACTACACCACCCCACCACCACTACCACCACCACTACCACCACTACTACTACCACCACTACCACCACCACTACCACCACCACTACCACTATACTACCACCACAACCACTACCACCACCACTACCACCACCACTACCACCACAACCACTACCACCACTACCACCACCACTACCATCACCACTACCACCACCACGACCACCACAACCACTACCACCACCACTACCACCACCACTACCACCACCACCACCACTACCACCACCACTACCACCCACCACTACTACCACCACTACCACCACCACTACCACACCACACTACCACCACTACCACCACTACCACAACCACTACCACCACTACCACCACTACCACCACCACCACCACTACCACCACCACTACCACCACCACTACCACCACAACCACTACCACCACAACCACTACCACCACTACCACCACACTACCACCACCACACACCACCACTACCACTACTACCACCACTACCACAACCACTACCACCACTACCACTACTACCACCACTACCACCACCACTACCACCACTACCACCACCTACCACCACCACCACCACTACCACCACTACACCACTACTACCACCACCACCACCACTACCACCACTACCACCACCACTATCACCACACACACACCACTACACCACTACCACCACTACCGTCGACGTCGTCAACACCACCACCACTACCACCACCACACTACCACCACCACTACCACCACTACCACCACCACTACCACCACCACCACTACCACCACCACTACCACCACCACTACCACCACCACTACCACCACTACCACCACCACTACCACCACCACTGCCGTTGGCGTCGTCACCACCGCGGTCATCAGCGACTGTGGCTCTTGTAGAGAGTGCCGGGGGGGCCGGGGGGAGATGGGGGGGGGGGGAGGGGGGGGGGCAGGGGGGGGGGCCGTGTGTGTGCGCTGCACTTTATGAATGTAAGTTTAGCGGAACAGAAAGTGTGCCGCTTGCCACGGGCTGCACAATGTAGAAATATAAAATCCATGTTTATGTGTAGTGTGTATATACACAGTATAATACATGTTTATATATTAAATACATGTTATGTGTAGTGTGTATACACAGTATAATACATGTTTATATATAAAATCCATGTTTATGTGTAGTGTGTATATACACAGTATAATACATGTTTATATATAAAATACATGTTTATAGTAGTGTACAATGCACAGAAAATACATTGCATATATAATGCATATTTGTATCTATACATGTACACATGATATAACATTGTATATTGCATTGTATATCTACAATTTAACATACAATATGAATGTTTATACAATGCGTATGTAGATTAAAGTAGAACCCCTCTTGATGACTAATCGATTACCGACCATTCCCCTGTTAACGACAGGGGCGGTTGTAGCGACGGTAAACTTGTATCGATTAAATCGTTTCGATGTAAAGCTTTCGTGACTGCAGGGATTCATCTTCTTGGTTCTTTCGGTAAAGTCACGTAGAAGGGAAGTAATAAAATAATAAAAAGAAAACAATATTTTATTTTATTATGTTTTATTTTTATATTTTATTACTTCCCTTCTACGTGACTTTATCGAAAGAACCAAGAAGATTAAATCGTTGTTTATTTTACTACGATGCTTCTCTATGATGTCGTCGGCATTTTTACGCGTTAATGCGAGTTGTTTTTAAATCCTTTATATTAAGTTCGCTTGCTTGCTTAGGACTGTGCAAATCTTTCGGTCGTTTTTTAACCCACTTCCCGTGATCCAATCGAGCTGACATTTTGCACACAGACTCGTTGCGAGACAATTAATGTTCGTGAAAAAAAATTCAAAAATTTTACACTTTTTAGGACAAAATATTATATTTAATTTCCAATTGCTTAATGGTGCAATGCAATCATCTGACCCATAGGTGGCAGTCATCTCAAGCCAGAGGACGAGAGGACTCTAGCCGCCACGCATATAAAGGATTTATAGTGAAAAACTTTGTTATTACGGGTTATACTTGTTAACATCGCAAAGTACTGCTTAGTGGGTGAATGAATGAAGTCTTGGGCGTGTGTTTCCCAGACTCGATGGACCACCAGTTCCTTGGAACAAATTGACGTCGTTAAGAGGAGTTCTGCTGTATACGTAATGTTTATATACATTACATATACAATGTGTATAACATAATGTTTATACACATTATATAGACGAAAATTGCTTTGGACTAATCTCCATCTGTTCCATCTCACTCCCTTCTACACCGTGTGTGGACTAATCTCCATCTGTTCCATCTCACTCCATTCTAGCACTATGTGTGGACTAATCTCCATCTGTTCCATCTCATTCCCTTCTAGCACCATGTGTGGACTAATCTCCATCTGTTCCATCTCACTCCCTTCTAGCACTATGTGTGGACTAATCTCCATCTGTTCCATCTCACTCCCTGCTACCCCTGTGTGGACTAATCTCCATCTGTTCCATCTCACTCCCTGCTACCCCTGTGTGGACTAATCTCCATCTGTTCCATCTCACTCCCTTCTACCCGTGTGTGGACTAATCTCTATCTGTTCCATCTCACTCCCTTCTATACCGTGTGTGGACTAATTTCCATCTGTTCCATCTCACTCCCTTCTACACCGTGTGTGGACTAATCTCCATCTGTTCCATCTCACTCTCTTCTACACCGTGTGTGTGGACTAATCTCCATCTGTTCCATCTCACTCCCTTCTACACCGTGTGTGTGGACTAATCTCCATCTGTTCCATCTCACTCCCTTCTACCCGTGTGTGGACTAATCTCTATCTGTTCCATCTCACTCCCTTCTATACCGTGTGTGGACTAATCTCCATCTGTTCCATCTGCGTTGTTATCCGGGTTTTACGCTCGTGTGAAACACGCTCCGTGCCGTTGGCTGGAGACATCTTCATCAGCGGAGGACGGCAGAACTTGGGCAACTGTCGGCGCTGCCTCTCCATCTCCGCCCGTCCGCAACTCCTGGCGATGTCGAGAGAGATGGCGATTTGAAACGAATGCCAACACCACCGCCACCACCACCACCAACGCCACAACTGCCGCCACCACCTCTGCCACCGCCACCACCGCCACCACCACCACCTCTGCCACCACCACCGCTACCGCCACCACCACTGCCACCGGGGAGAGAGAAAGTAAACACTCTTAAAGAAAATAACAACAACGGGACTACCACCGTTATCACTACCACTATCACTACCCCCTACCACTATCACTACCCCTACCACTATAACTACCACTACCTCTACCACTACCTCTACCACTATCACTATTACCACCACTACCCCTACCACTATTACCACCCCTACCACTATAGCTACCACTATCACTACCCCTACCACTATTACCACCCATATCACTACCCCTACCACCACCACCACCAGTGCTGGGGTAGAACGTGGGGGACACCCTCACTGGAGCCCCCCCCCCCCCCCGTGCCGGATGAAGCGAGTGCAGGACCTGTAGCATTTGTTGTTATAAAGGGGCCCTCAATGAAAAAAACACAAAAAATCTAAACACGCAAATGTTTTACTTGCCCAGTAAAGTAATTGTATGTTTTCATTTGCTACACAGCCAGATAATGACAGATCGCTACCCTTAAACACCCGGTCGGTCGTAAAAGTTGAAGGCGGTATAGTACTATAGTAATAGAGCAAGTGCAGAATCACTGAACCGGAATTGATAGCTTTAAAGCATTTAGCGCTGGGCCCTTGAAAGTGCGTGTGTAGCTACTACATATGTAACTACTACACATGTAGTAGTAGCTGCACATGTAGTAACTACTACACGTAGTAGCTACTACACGTGTAGTAGCTACTACTTATGTAGTAGCTACTACTTATGTAGTAGGAGCTGCACATGTAGTAGTAGCTGCTACACCATGTGTAGCTACTACTTATGTAGTAGCTACACATGTTGTAGTAGCTGCACATGTAGTAGTAGCTACTACACATGTAGTAGTAGCTGCACGTGTAGTAGTAGCTACTACACGTGTAGCTACTACTTATGTAGTAGCTACACATGTTGTAGTAGCTGCACATGTAGTAGTAGCTACTACACGTGTAGTAGCTACTACACGTGTAGTAGCTACTACACATGTAGTAGAGCTGCACGTGTAGTAGTAGCTACTACACGTGTAGCTACTACTTATGTAGTAGCTACACATGTTGTAGTAGCTGCACATGTAGTAGTAGCTACTACACGCGTAGTAGCTACTACTTATGTAGTAGCTGCTACACGTGTAGTAGGAGCTGCACATGTAGTAGTAGCTACTACTTATGTAGTAGCTACACATGTAGTAGTAGCTACTACACGTGTAGCTACTACTATGTAGTAGCTACACATGTTGTAGTAACTGCACATCTAGTAGTAGCTACTACACGTGTAGCTACTACACATGTAGTAGCTACACATGTTGTAGTAGCTGCACATCTAGTAGTAGCTACTACACGTGTAGCTACTACACATGTAGTAGCTACACATGTTGTAGTAGCTGCACATCTAGTAGTAGCTACTACATGTGTAGCTACTACTACACGTGTAGTAGTGTAGTAGCTACTACACTGTGTAGTAGCTACACATGTAGTAGCTACTACTACACGTGTAGTAGTGTAGTAGCTACTACACGTAGTAGCTACTACTTATGTATACTACTTATGTAGTAGCTGCACATGTAGTAGTAGCTACTACATGTGTAGCTACTACTACACGTGTAGCTACTACACACGCGTGCTCCTGGGATAATAAGACATTGCCTACCCACACTGTTCAAGTTAAAGTGTCGGAGGTTATAGCCTCGGATGGGTGCGATGTACATAGAGCGTCTGCAATGATTTTATTGTGTCCGCTTGTACATATTTTTTGGATGAACACTTGATTTATTAAATAAAGTATTCACTATATACAATGACACTTTTGGAGTCGGTGTAAGTCTATGGGTCCCTTAAATGCATGGTGTATCTTGTAAGTCTGTGGGTCTCTGTGCATATATGTGTAACGGGTTCCGGAGACACTTGTAGAGGTAACTTCTTTATTACAATACAACACTCCAACAGTACTCCAACAGTCCAACACTCCAACTCTCCAACACTCCTGATACTCTGTTACAGCCTAGGTACACAGCCTAGGTACACAGCCTAGATACACTCCTCTGGCTACGCTCTGGAACTCGCCCTCACAAGGTCGTAGAGTCGGGAGTTCCAGAGTCCCACCACTGGCCCTCACAGCGTCCCAGGGTCCTCACATGGCTGGTCTTGGGTCTTGGGTCTTGAGCTACAACTGGCCATGATCGTCCAGGGAGCTCCCCTTTTATGCCTAGTCCCCAACGAGGGGTGGGGCCGTGTGCGCCCCCAGATATCCCACAGAGCACACACAGCCCCCCCCCCCTTTGGCGGTGCCAAGGGGATTAAGCGCCTGGGAACTCAACGCCTGACGCCAAGAGGCTTAAGCGTCTGACCCGCCTGGGAACTCACGCCTGGTGCCAAGAGGCTTAAGCGTCTGACCCACCCAGGGTCCCAGAGCCCCCAGCAGCCCCTCCCTTCTTATGTCACTACATATGTGTAAGTCTATAGACCACTGAGTCTATGGGTGGCTGTGATGAGTCTATGGGTGGCTGTGTATGTCTATGGCTCTACAGTGTAGATCTATGGGTCCCAATGTTAGTCAGTGGGTCTCAATGTGAGTCTGTGGGTCTCAATGCGAGTCTGTGGGTCTCTATGTGAGTCTGTGGGTCTCTATGTGAGTCTGTGGGTCTCTATGTGAGTCTGTGGGTCTCTATGTGAGTCTGTGGGTCTCTATGTGAGTCTGTGGGTCTCTATGCGAGTCTGTGGGTCTCTATGTGAGTCTATGGGTCTCTATGTGAGTCAATTGGTCTCTATGTGAGTCTGTGGGTCTCTATGTGAGTCTGTGGGTCTCTATGCAAGTATGTGGTCTCTATGCGAGTCTGTGGGTCTCTATGTGAGTCTGTGGGTCTCTATGTGAGTCTGTGGGTCTCTATGCGAGTCTGTGGGTCTCTATGTGAGTCTGTGGGTCTCTATGTGAGTCTGTGGGTCTCTATGCGAGTATGTGGGTCTCTATGCGAGTATGTGGTCTCTATGCGAGTCTGTGGGTCTCTATGTGAGTCTGTGGGTCTCTATGTGAGTCTGTGGGTCTCTATGTGAGTCTGTGGGTCTCTATGCGAGTATGTGGGTCTCTATGTGAGTCTGTGGGCTCTCTATGCGAG
>NC_083846.1:38443-105978 GCF_015708825.2 Lethenteron reissneri
GAGTAGGCCAAATACTCTCTGGGTCCTGCAATTGCAGGGCTGCGCTTACCCGAGCGGGTACATTCTCTCAGCTGTTGACAAGAAGCTCACGATTCAAGTGTCAATGTGACGAGGTGAGACCTCATGGTACAGGAGCCTCGTTCACATGAGCAGGTGGGCGAGTGGGCGGGTTGATGTGAAGTTGATCTTGTTGTGTTACCAGGTGAGGGGAGGCAAACAAGCTCGCTCTGATAGTATGTGCATTGTCTTCTGGTCTAACACGGGTGAGACCAGGTCATGAAGAAGAAGGCCGTCTCTGGTGCAGACCAATCAGTTTACAAGAGAATGTAGAAATTATCAAAAAGTAAGACCAGGCTTTACCCTCGCAGGCAATGGAACAGGATGTGTTAAGAGATCCTCTAACACAGCGGTCGGGAACCTATGGCTCGCGAGCCATATATGGCTCTTCCGGTGACGGCATGTGGCTCCCAGACAATTTAGAGTTGAAAAAAATAATAATAAAAAAATAAAAATAAAATCAATTTGGAACTGATTTTAAAATACTTGCGATATTGCTTAATAATACTGTGTCATTTTAAAGTAAACAGAAATTAGTTTTAAGAAAATTTCACGGGTCACGGGTCCCGTGACCAGAAGTCGCATTAAAAGTAAGACATATTTAATTTATTATACGTTAAAAATACTATATGGCTCTCAATGAAAGATATTTAGAAATATTTGGCTTTTATGGCTCTCCCAGTCAAAAAGGTTCCCGACCCCTGCTCTAACACCAAACAGAAACCTTTTGCAAGGCATTGAATCCACAATAACCACACGTACTTGTGGCAAAACACGCAGACAAACATGCTCTGGCAATAAAGAAGAATGTTTTGCATTGTCTTTTAAACCGATTGGCCTACACCAGAGATAGCCTTCTTTAGGGCCAAGTCTCACCATGTCAGACCACAGGACGCCGAAAGGCAAACAGCACAAAGATAATGCTCACATATCAAAGTATACGTGTGGTTAAAAACGCAGACTCGAAGCCTTGCAAGAGGAATATCGAATTGGTGTTTGAAAATCTTAACACAGCTCCTGTTTTACTGCCGGCAAAGGTAAAACCTATTCAGTTTTTCATTGACCAAAGACAAAAATCAATGCAATGCGAATGGTAAAGTTGGTCACAACAGCCGACACGTCTTAGAAATAGTTTAAAACGCGTGGGCTTTCGCAATCAACATTGTACGTAATTATAAAGTTATTATTTGGGTTAGATCGCGTAAATATAAGTGTGTCGTTAAACCCGCCACCACCCGACACGCCCAATCAGTAATGACCGCCTCGTGAACCAAAACGTGCCAATAATTGGTTACTGCTTCAGCACGAACCGGTTTGCGCGTTGGAGAGTAAACCCACAACAACGTTTACGATTCGAGTAGCCGGTGACGTTTCGCCGGTGATCAACAACAACAACAACACCGGCAGCCAGGAGCGTCATCATCAGGCGATCAGCGAGATTTGTGAAGAAGTCTTCCCGCACCCACCTTACAATTGTTTTGTCTACGTGGTGGAAAAGGCCAGTAGCAGCAGCAGCGCCGAGTGAACCGGTCAAGAGACACCGCTTGCCGATGAACCACCGACATCAACCACCGCCTCGGCAAAGTCTCATCGGCAGCCGAGTGCCCTCACCCCGAGTATCCCACCTGGGCGGCAGCGACTGGAAGCGTCGTCACCGCGGGATGGACAATTACGACGCCTACCGGGTCGACCGAGCAATCTCGCCCTCACCCGCCAATGGCCGAGGCGGGCTACGGGCGAACTTTGTACCTCAATAAAATAAATTGCGCAAAACACCGCGATGGCTAAACCCGCCAGAAAGGCAAGGGGGTTTGTGCTGCAATTAGTTCCGTGACTCATACCGAGGTCGCCACGGTGGCCAGGAGATGTTAAGTACCTCGCCTGGTATGCAGGAAGTTGTGGGTGTGATCCTGACTCCGACGATGCCTGCTGCCGCCGTATATGTGGAGTTTGCGTGTCTGTGTGACCGCGTGGATTTTTCTCCGGCTCCTCCGGTTTCCCCCCTCCACATTTAGAGTGTTTAGCTGCTATAAATGTTCACGTGATGATGATGATGCGCCACTTGGTTGAGCTATCATTTGCAATGACCAGGTCGCTTCTGAATAACAGAGCTACCACACAGCTCAGCAGCGGGGCCTTACCTGGTGCGATACAAAAAGTTCAGTTTAGGTTCTTCCTCAGCGGATCTCAGTAAAGGTGCAATCCGGGTGGAGTAGAGACCACCAACAGGGCTTGCCAGGTGTTGTAGGCTGGGAAGGGGATAAAGGACGGAGAGCCCGTGTGGTGTCCAGGAGAGCGTTGATCGAGAAGCTGCCCTTCACCACGTGGTGTCCTCCGTGCACTCTGCTTTCTTGCTAAATGCCACTCATTAATTAAAAATGGCACTGTACCGGCCAAACAACCCCAATGCTGCAACACTAATTCCCGAGACCGTGAACGGTTCTCTGCAGGGCAAATGAAATCATGGTAGCGGCGTCAATCAAGGCTGCTGCTGCTGCTGCTGCTGGGTCCATGCCGTGACACGGCTAGTCCCATGATGCTTCAGCTCGGTGGGGTTTTGATCGTTTAATTTAAACGGTTTCCATGCGCGCTGATCCCAAAACGGCAAGCGCTCGGTAACAAGCAGCACTGATCGTGTTGTAGATGATAGATGTGCCGTGCCGGCCTTCATAGGTGCTCGCTAACAGCACTTGCCCCAACAGTCTGTTACCAGGCTATACGGGTGTCTTTGTCTGTGTGTTGCTGTGACCGATAGTATGGTGAGTGTATGGTGAGTGTATGGTGAGTGTGTGGTGAGTGAGTGTGGTGAGTGTGTGGCGAGTGTGTGGCGAGTGTGTCGCGAGTGTGTGGCGAGTGTGTGGCGAGTGTGTGGTGAGTGTGACCAGCAGTGTTGTGATTAAACGGCGTGGATGAGATGCAGACAGCCAGGCTGTCACTAAAGTCTCCCAGTAACTTCACATCACCACCATCACCACCACCATCACCATCACCACCAAATCTGTGCCGTCTCTCTCTATCCACTGCTGGATTAAGGGCCTCCCACCACAACAAAACGAATCTTTTTTTTTTAAACAAACCGGCAGAATCGGGGCTGTGCGTGAGCCGCATGCACCGCTGACGAGGGCCAAACACGGAACGTCAAACACCAGCCCGGAGATTGTCTCGCCTGTAGCCAACGCAGGAGATCGGTAGCCGTGTTGGCTGACGGAGATGTGTATATAATTTTAAAAGTAATATAGTTAATTTATAAAAGGCAGAGAGAGGGGGGACACAGACGTGAAAATATACTTTACCCGTTCCTGGCACAACAAAAAAACAGGAGTTGTGTTACGATGTTCAAACACCATCAAGTCCGCACTAACCACACATCCTCGTGGCAAACACCACGCAAAACAAACACGCTCTGACAATAATAATAATAACATGTCACGCATCGTCTCCGAGACCGATTGGCCGACACCAGAGACAGCGAAGGTCTCTGCCAAGGCCTCGTCTCTCGGAGCGTCGGACAAGAGAAGGCCGCCAAGAGGCGATCAGCACAAAACACAACGTGGAAACTATCCCATCATTTACAGCTGCAGTCGAGTGGTCATAATGTTGATGGGATACCTTTTTGTTTTACCAGCGAGCGAGCGCGGTGTGTGTAGGAAGAGGGTGGCTAAAGCGCAGCAAGTTGGCACAGTAGGGGGCACAGGTGGTGCATCGGCCACTCATCTCGGTCAGTCGACCCGTGGCACCTGGGGTCTGCCCCGGCCGTCATAGGTGCTCGCTAACAGCACTTGCCCCGACAGTCTGTTAAGGCTATACGGGGGATCTTTGTGTGTTTTTTATGTGTGTGTCTACGTGTGTGTGTGTCGATGTGGTAAGTCCACTCAGCTCCACGTCCTCCTGTACCACATCACTCCATCTCTTCTTTAGCCCGTGCCGCGCCCGTTAAGCCCCCTCGATCCGGCCGAACAAAAGCTGTTTAGGCATGCGGTGGCTGGGCATGCGGGCTACATGACCCAGCCAACGCAGCCTTGCCTGCCGGAGGAGCTCACCGATGGGACTTTGTCCAGATCTTTCAAGGATATGTGAGCTCCTCACACAATGCAGCCTGCAGGTTAAACCCAGTACAGATCGTAGGCAGGCCAGCCTAAATGTTTCTAACCGGTGAAGATGCTCCATTAGGGGGGTCCACGTTTCGCAAGTGTAGAGAAGGCAATGACTGTGGCCGAGAAGACCTGAAGCTCGTGCAGAGCGACAGACCAGGTAGCTACCACACAGCGTTACGCAACCGATGAAAAGATAATTACCGCTCGACTGATACGGAGTGAGACCTCTGCTGTCAAACCGGAGCCGTTCATGAGCACACTGCCCAGGTAAGGGAAACTCTCCACAACTGCCCTATCACCAATTGGGAGTTGTGGGGGTGGAGTGTCCAATGGTACAAAATACCCAGGCAGGTGCTTAGTTTGGTGGGCTGATGGTAAGGTCCCCACCTCTTAGTGGTTAGCTCAAGGTTCAGCAGCAGCGCCTCCAACTCCTTCTCTGAGTGAGCAGCAATAACCAGATCATCGGCATACATAACGTGGTTGAGCAAGAGAGCCATCCTTTGACTGCACCGGGACATCGATCAGCCTCCCATTGTATCTGTACGTATCTGTACGTATCTGTACCAGATGGAAATTCCTCCGGTACAGCCATCGAATGAATCACAAACTACGTGGTCGAAATAGATGTTAAATAATGTGGGAGCCAGAAGACATCTCTGTCGCACTCCAAGGTGAACAGGGAATGGCTCCTACTCCGGCCACGTAGTTTTACCCCGGGCCTGCTAACCATCATGATCGTGAGCAGAGGGTCAGGGACTCTGAAAGCACAAAGAATAACCCAGAGCCCAGGCCTACTGATGGTATCATAGGCCTTGACCAGGTCAATAAATCAGAGGTTTAGGTTTTGTTTGAATTCCCTACACCTCTGCTGAAGCAACGGACAGAAAATATGGCATCTGTGCAGGACCCGCCCTTTCCTGAAAACCGCATTGGGCTCCGCAAGCCTCTCCTCAGCGTGCCTGGCAAGGCGATGTTGAATAATCCTTGCCAGGACCTTTCCCTGCATACTGAGGAGTGAGATGCCCTGTAGTTGTTACAGTCTGTGCGGCCCCCCTTCTTAAAGAGGGGATCACCAGGGCATCCTTCCAATCTTGCGGAACCCGTCCAGTGGTCCAGACTGTTGTTATGATGTCATGTAGGGCAGACTGTGCACAAACACACCCTCCCTCAGCATTTCGCTTGGGAGGTCATCTCTGCCCGGTGCCTTTCCTGGTCTCAGACTCTGGATCGCCTTCAGTACTTCTCAACAGATGGCACCTCAGTCAGCCACTCACAGGGGGTGACTTCTTCCATAATTTGAGACACCGCAGCCTCAAGCAGGGTCACCCCCACTTTGTCCCACGATGTTTTCCAGGCTGAGGGATTTTCCCTCCCCCAGGATCTCAGACACACAACACAACAACAGCATGCCCGGCTCTGCTGGCGAGACGCTGAACGTGAAAATCACTCGAGTGCTTTGCTTGTGTTGGCACCAACGCGGCTGACAGACCGCGCACACCACACACAGTCACCGTCCCCAAGCGACAGTGGGAACACCAAGAATTGATTTCGTTTGGGAGTGACGGAGGGTCGCGGAGGGCAGTTGATGACAGATCAGTGTTACGTGGGCCCCCCCAAAACCACGTCATGGGCCCCCCAAAACCACGTCATGGGCCCCCCCAAACCCACGACGTGGGCCCCCCAAACCCACGACGTGGGGCCCCCCAAACCCCCAACGCACGGCCACGCGGGGTCGTCCCCCCCCCTTCATCAACACATTCTTAGCCACAGGGCTCAGAGGCTCCAATTTGCCCCAAATGTCTCAAGAAAGGTGTCCCCAGAGCCAGATCAGGATGCCGACGATCCACGCCTCGAGCGAGCCACACTCGGGGGAGCCGATGCGAGCCACACTCGGGGGAGCCGAGGGAGCCTTCCTTGGAAGCCACCGAGCAACTGCAAACAGCAATTGAGCCGAGCCGTGCGAGAGGGGCGAGCCAGGGGCGAGAGCTTGCGCCACGACCCCCACGACCTCACCCCGCCCTTGAGGGCGTGGCCACGGAGGGCAGCAGCAGCAGCAGCAGCGCGAGGCGCCGTGTTTATGTTGAAGCGCGAACAGGTCGGGGTGGTTATTGGTGGTGCCGCGCCCTGCGTGAGCAGCCACATCCAGCCGCCAGCCGTTGTAGAGGTAGAGAGAGAGAGAGAGGTAGGAGAGAGAGAGGGGGAGAGGTAGGGGAGAGGACGGTAGGGGAGAGGTAGGGGAGAGGGAGAGAGAGGTAGGGGAGAGGGTAGGGGAGAGGAGCGGTAGGGGAGAGGTAGGGGAGAGGGAGAGAGAGGTAGGGAGAGGTAGGGGAGGGGGGAGAGCGGGTAACCTCCACGTCAAAAGGTCCCACCCAGGTGCGGGCGTTTTTGGATTTGCAGGGTGGGAGGAAAGGAACCCTCCTAGACGGTTCACAAACCGGGACGGGCGGACACTGCAGCACTCCGTGCCGTTCAGTGGCCGATCCCCCCCCCCTTCTCACCCCCCCTTCTCACCCCCCCCAATTCCCACCCCCCACCCCACCCCCCCCTACGGCAGGAGGTACTGCTGCGCATTCAGTCGCAGTCCCTGCACGACTGCAAGTTCTAAACAACAACAACAACACCACCACCACAATCTCAAGATACCCATTTAGACTGGCACGAGGATCCGATGAACTACAAAGCTATTTTTGTTTTCACCGGATGCCCAGTTAGGGGGCTCGGGGTAAGAACGCTACTACAACAACAACAACACAATGCTAAACACACACTAGCAGTGTAAAGTACATGAAAAAGTAAACAAATCACCCAAACCAAACAAACGACAACTAAACCATCCGCATCCGACCCAGGCAACCCCCACTCCGAGGTGCTGACCTCTTGTTCAGAAGCGCCCTGGCCATCGTCAATGAGAGCCGCTCTAACACATTGACCCCATCATTTGGACATTTCTAGCGCCGCGATAATCGAAATAATCTTCTTGGTTCTTTCGGTAAAGTCACGTAGACGGAAAATAATAAAAATAAACATAATAAAATAATACATTTCTCACGACGTTTCGGCCACAACGCGAGCAGCCGTCCTCAGGTGAAGAACAGGTCTGTCGGGAAGACAGCGCCTGGGTGTTTCATTCAGACGCTGTCTTCCCGACAGACCTGTTCTTCACCTGAGGACGGCTGCTTGCGTTGTGGCCGAAACGTCGTGAGAATTATTTTATAATGTTTTATTTTTATTATTTTATTATTTCCATTCTACGTGACTTTACCGAAAGAACCAAGAAGATGAATCCCTGCAGTCACGAAGCTTTAAATCGAAAAAAAATCTAATAATCTCCGTGCCATGTTTCTCACAATGTCAGCATCGGTATTTAAAGAGTGGCAGCAGGAGGAGGAGGAATCCGATGAGCTGTAAAGCTCTTTCGCAGGACGTTCCAGTTTAGGGACACGGGTTAACAACAACACAGCACCAAAAGAAAAACCACGATAGCCATGTGACATAGGGGGTCGTCCATAAATGACGTCACGCGATTTGGGACGATTTTTGCCCCCCCCCCCCTTCGTCACACGGCCCACAAAAAGTCAGACCCCCCCCCCCTCAAATATGACGTCACAAAGCTCTGCCCCCCCCCAAAAATAAAACATGCTTCAATCGCTTTAAACTATTGTCATTGTAAGTTCGTATTTAATGTGGCGCTGCACTCTATGGTGTAGGAGGAAATAGTTATCAAACAGTATATTTAATTAGGTAGAACGTGTTGTCTACATTATTGAAAAAGTGCGCATTTAAATGTGACGTCACATTTCTCACCCCCCCCAGGTGTGTGACGTCATTTATGGACGGCCCCCTAGAAGACGAGGCAAAAATCGAAATCGCCCGCGACAAACATTCAGACGACGAAGCCATCCAACCATCCCCGCACCACACAGAGGGGCAAACCCCAGCGCGAGACTTGTTCACTTTCTACATGTCGCAGGGGGCCTGGGGCCCACCGCTCACCACGAGCGAGAGAAGAACCTGCGGCTCCAAGGGCACTCACAACGCACCCCTCACTCCGCTGCCCCCCCCCCCCCCCCCCTGAACATCACCACACGTGCCCCCCCCCTGAACATCACCACACGTGCCCCCCCCCCCTCCTGAACCTCACCAGCCCACAAACACCACCAGCACCCCTGCCCGCACTCCACAAACACAACAATAAACTCACTTCAAGTGGAGCGAGCAAGACGAGGCGGCTGCTGCTAAACCTTCCGTCGTGGCCCACAGTCAGACGGGGCTCGGGACATCTTGGGAGATGTCGTTTGCGTCTTACTCGCTGGCCGCAAGACGCCGCTTTCATCGCTGTTGACCCCACGCGGTTTAGCCCGTATGCTTGTGCGGGGAAATTGAGTTATCAGGTTCACACGACGTACAGCTGTTTCAATGCGGGCAGCTACAATTGTGTCTCTCCCTTGTGATGGGACTTTGTGGGATGAACGTTGAGATTTACAAATGGCACGGGGTGATCGACAAGGTTGTCTGTCGTAAGCTCGGGGGGGGGGGGGGCACTGACAAAAGAAGGGTTGACAGCGATGGTGCTCTTGGGGTCTTTTTGTTCGCTCCGGCCCTCCGTGCCAAGTATTTATTTTAGATCAAGACGGGGCCTTCAGCACCACCACCACCAACACTTCACACAGAGTAGGATAAAGCCACGCATGCCACGCGAATGGCGAGTGGGAACAACGTTCCATGCTCACCATCACCATCAGTACCCAATTGCAGCGTGGCAAGTAGGACACGCAGTGGATCACACGTGACTGCCTTGCCGCTGCTGCTGTTGTTGTTGTTGTTTGGCGGCGGCGGTGGTGGTGGTGGTACCGTCGGAGTGGCGATGAATATTCTAGCAGCAGGAGGCACGCCCGACTCCCCCTCGCCACTAACAACCACCCCACCACCACAAAGATCCCCTCGCTCCGCGGAGCCGTAACAGGCTGCCGAGACGGGTGTGGACAAGTGCTGTTAGCAGCAGCAGCAGCACCGCTCGCCTTTGTCTCCCCGAAGTCAGCGATGTTTTAACGACAGCAGCAACACGCAGGATACGGCACTCATTTGAGGCCGAGTCGACCTAGGGGGAGGCGGGTCCCACAAACCGGTTCTTCAGACATTCGTCACCGCGACGGCCGCGTTCGCGTTGTCCGCGAGCGAGAATCTAACGAATCGGGGTCGCCGGATTCGCAGGAGCGCAGTGCGCCAACCGTTGCGCCACCGCTCCCCCCACACACAGAGACGGACGCGATTAATAGCCACCGCCATCCACCATCGCAGTCGTCATTAATTAAAGACGGGTCACGCAACGCAGAGGAGACAGAGAGAGAGAGCCCGGGGTTACCTTCAGCAGCAGCAGTAGCAGGAACAAGCCAGGCCCCGACGCTGTTGCTGTAACGAAACGGAGAAAGCCCTCCTCCCTCCACTCCCCTTCTCTCGTTCTCTGAAGGAGTAAAATGTGTGTGCGTACGATGTGTTCTGTCGTGCTGGACTGGGCTCTCTCTCCTCTCTCCCTCTGCCTCGTCTCTCCCGTCGCCAATTCGTGGTTGCCGTGTGGCTGGGCACGCGCCCGCGCGGATAGGATGGCCGGGGATAGGTTTACCTGCCCACAGCGCGGATTGGCTGCCTCCTTCAATTACCAAGCCACCCACCCCACCCACCAGCCCACCTCCATCTCTCTCCGCCCACCACCGCCACTCCACCCACCCGCCTACGTAACGCCAGCGAGCCAGGGAGGTTACGAGGCGAGTGAGGAATGCGGGTCTCCCAGTGTTAATCACACACACGCGGCATTCCAATGGCACACACACACAGTATCACAATTACTCACTGTAATCCAAAAACGCACATCAGTCCAATCGCACACAACAATCACATCACATACGTCATGCCGATGATACAGTTTTACAATTACTCAGTCATCCATTCACACACGGCGTTCCGATCACACACGGCATTCCAAACACACAGTGTTCCAATACACACAGTAATAGTATCACACATACAGTAATAATATCACACATACAGTAATAGTATCCCACACACAGCATTCCAATCACACACACAGTAATGGTATCACACACACAGTAATAGTATCACACACACAGTAATAGTATCATCAACACAGCATTCCAAACACACACACAGTAATAGTATCACACACAGTAATAGTATCACACACACAGTAATAGAATCACCCACACAGCATTCCAAACACACACACACACAGTAATAGTATCACACACACACAGTAATAGTATCACACACACACAGTAATAGTATCACACACACAGTAATAGTATCACACACACAGCATTCCAATCAACCCCGGATAAATTCTACTCGTGCGACTGAGAATCACTCTGTCCCGTACAGACGAATACGTTGCTGTATATGTGGAGTTTGCGTCTCTCTCTCTCATCATCACGAGATGGCTAGGAGATGTTAACTACCTCGCCTGGTAGGCAGGAGGTCGTGGGTTCGGTCCCGACCCTGACGCCTGCTGCTGTATATGTGGAGTTTGCGTCTCTCCCATTCCCGTGGTCCCGTGGATTTTTCTCCGGGTCCTCCGGTTTTTCCCTCCACATTTAGAATCAACGTCACGCGTTGAGAGTCGATGTCTGCTCTACATTGCCACACGGTAACGATGATGACGACGAAAAGCCACCGCCTTCGTTCAGCTGTCATTTGTGATGGCCAGGTCGCTTCTGAACAAGAGCTGCATAGCTCAGTGATGCCTCCTCGCCTGGTAAAACAAAATAAACACATTCCTCCTGCGGAGGGAGCTGGTAGGAACGGCGGCGTGGTGTATTCCGCAAATATGACCGATTATGAGGGCGGGCACAAGCCGGCGTGAGTAGGTTAAACGTTGAATTTTATAAGGGCACCACGGGGTGACCAGCCCCTCCCCTCCCCACCCAGCCCCTCCCCACCCAGCCCCTCCCCTCCTCACCCAACCCCACCCAGCCCCTCCCACCCTCCCCACCCAGCCTCTCCCCACCCTCCCCACCCAGCCCCTCCCCACCCTCCCCACCCAGCCCCTCCCCACCCTCCCCACCCAGCCCCTCCCTGCACGACGGACGGACACAACAATCCCTGTGGGCTGGTGTAACCAGGAGGTTCCTACCAGTATTCGTTTGCTGTGTCGCCTTCCCGTGGCGAGCCATGTGGCACAGCTCCTCCTCGTCGCCCACTCACGGGGAGGGAGTCTCACAGCATCTTTGTGTGGTCCACCAACCCCCGCCCCCACGCAGTGCTGGGCTACAGGCGTGCGGCGCTACCCCCCCCCCCCCCCCCCCCGCTTCGTTTGGAACACAGTTCCTGAGCAACGGGCTCAGAGGCCCCAAAGACGCGAAGCAGCCAGCAACGAACAGCACTAAGTTCCAAAAGATACGAGTGTGATACAGTACTTATGTGTTTTATCAATCGAGCGGGTGGCGTGCGTCGCCCACACACTCCGTCGGAGACGAGGTGGTAGCAGGAGCCACCGTCCTCCACTTTTATTGTTGTCCAGTTCACGCCACCACTCGGGACCCCGAG
The DNA here is from genome assembly GCF_015708825.2 of Lethenteron reissneri. Lineage (NCBI taxonomy): Eukaryota > Metazoa > Chordata > Hyperoartia > Petromyzontiformes > Petromyzontidae > Lethenteron > Lethenteron reissneri. The sequence continues at coordinate 50,152 of NC_083846.1, forward strand.
TGGGATGCCCGCACTTACGAACGCCCGCACTTACGAACGCCCTTACTTCACGAACGCCCGCACTTACGAACGCGCTCACTTACGAACGCCCGCACTGACGAACCAACTTCCATGGAAGATTTGTGTGTGTGTATTTTTACATCGACTTAAAACGCGAACTCTCGTTTGCAAATCGAACCGCCGCACTATTTTGTTCAGCTGAGCGATCCTCCGTGAGATGTAAATGAGTTGGCCTTGCGCTGGGAGTGAGTGTTTGTGTGTGTGTGTGTATTTCAATAATACTGTGCTCCGACTTATGAACCGTTCGACTTACGAACGGGCTCGGAACTAATTGTGTTCGTAAGTCAAAGACTGTCCGTACCAGTTAAAGAGGCCAACTGAGATAGATAACCTTTATCGGGAGTGAGCTGGCTATCACAAATGACGGCTTAACGAAAGTGCCTTCTAATGTGAAATCTCAGGCAGCGGCAGCAGCAGCTCAATACTCTGAACGTGTGATGTTGATTCGAACTGTGGAGGGGAAAAAACCGGAGGGAGGAACCGGAGAAAAATCCACGCGACCACGGGGAGAGAGAGAGAGACGCAAACTCCAAATATACAGCAGCTGGCGTCAGGGTCGCGATCAAACCCACGGACCTCCTGCATACCAGGCGAGGGAGTTAACATCTCCTAGCCACCGTGATGATGATGAGAGAGAGACACACGCAAACTCCAAATATACAGCAGCTGGCGTCAGGGTCGCGATCAAAACCCACGGACCTCCTGCATACCAGGCGAGGGAGTTAACATCTCCTAGCCACCGTGATGATGATGAGAGAGAGAGACACACGCAAACTCCAAATATACAGCAGCTGGCGTCAGGGTCGCGATCAAACCCACGGACCTCCTGCATATCAGGCGAGGGAGTTAACATCTCCTAGCCCAATTTGTTGGCACGGATAACCAAGAGGATGTATCCCCCAGATCACGCGCCGCATGAATCACAGGGAACCAGGACCACAACTTTATTTCTCAGTCAGTGCCGTGCAATCATCCATCTGCCTGCGGTAACAAAAATCCTTAAAGCAACACCCGGTACCAGATTTCGGTTACAAATCAATTCTTGGCACACCCAAAACACACACACACACATACCATGCCAAGGCCCGTATTGTATCGGGTCCAACCCGGACAGGTGGCAACCCGAGGGTGGGTGGGTGAATGAGTGGGTAAGCAAGAGTCTGAGTGGATGGGTGAGCGAATTATTGGTTTGAGTGAATGAATGGGTTAATGAGTGAGTGGATGGGAGGGTGAATGGTTGAGTGGTAGGGTGAATTAATGGGTGAATTAGTGAGGAGGTGGGTGGACGGGTGGGTGTCTGAATGTATCAGTGAGTGAATAAGTGAGTGGGTGAGTGAGTGGATGAGTTGGTGTTTGAGTGGATGAGTGAGTGAGTCGATGGGTGGATCTTTGGGTGTTTGAATGAGTGAGTGGGTGAGTGAGTGGATGAGTGAGTGAGTCGATGGGTGTTTGAATGAGTGAGTGGATGAGTGGGTGTTTGAGTGGATGAGTGAGTGAGTCATGGGTGGATCTTTGGGTGTTTGAATGAGTGAGTGGGTGAGTGAGTGGATGAGTGGATGAGTGAGTGAGTCGATGGGTGTTTGAATGAGTGAGTGGATGAGTGGGTGTTTGAGTGGATGAGTGAGTGAGTCATGAGTGGATCTTTGGGTGTTTGAATGAGTGAGTGGGTGAGTGAGTGGATGAGTGGATGAGTGAGTGAGTCGATGGGTGTTTGAATGAGTGAGTGGATGAGTGGGTGTTTGAGTGGATGAGTGAGTGAGTCGATGGATGGATCTTTGGGTGTTTGAATGAGTGAGTGGGTGAGTGAGTGTATGAGTGGGTGTTCGAGTGGATGTCAAGCGTGGGTGGGTGGGTGAGTGGGTAAGGCGATAGGGTCTGCCACCTCCGTCACGGATTGCATCGGGACAGGTGGCAACCGCTCTGAGCCCACGTAACCACGCATCCGAGGACGCTACGGGTGGCCGGGGGCGACCTCGGCCAAGTGCCGTGGCGGGTCGCTCGCTCGGCTTAAATACCGAGCCGATTTAGATCTTTTATTGCAGCACACGCACACACGCGCACACACACGCACACACGCGCACGCACACACACGCGCACACACACACACACGCAGACACACGCAGACACACACACGCGCACACACGCGCACACACACACGCAGACACACACACACGCAGACACACACGTAGACACACACACACGCAGACACACACTCACGCAGACACACACGTAGACACACATGTTCACACACACGCAGACACACACACGTAGACACACACACACGTAGACACACACGTAGACACACACTCACGTAGACACACACACACGCGTAGACACACACGTAGACACACACTCACGTAGACACACACACGTAGACACACACACACGTAGACACACATGTTCACACACACGTAGACACACACTCACGTAGACACACACGTAGACACACACACACGTAGACACACATGTTCACACACACACGTAGACACACACACACACACGTAGACACAAGCAGACACACACACGTTCACACACATGCAGACACACACACACGCAGACACACACACACGTAGACACACACGTAGACACACACACGTAGACACACACACACGCAGACACACACACACGCAGACACACACACACGTACACACACACACGTACACACACACACGTACACACACGTAGACACACGCGAGCGCTTATCTACTCCGCAGATTGATGAGCGTGCGTCACTGCGGTGGTGCACGAATTGGCGCTGCGAGTGAGTTTTAGTGCGAGGCGCGCGCCACCCGCGCGGGCCGCTGTCGCCCTTCCAAGACCCCCCCCCCCACCGGGCAAGCCTTGGACAAGCGGTGACCCCCACCCCCCCACCGGACAAGCCTTGGACAAGCGGTGACCCCCACCCCCCCACCGGGCAAGCCTTGGACAAGCGGTGACCCCCACCCCCCCCCGGAGCCACTCCGCGCGGGCGGTCACGGGGCGAGGGCGTCGGAGTGCGGCCACCCCCTCCCACCCCCCCCCACCTCCCACCTCCCACCCCACCTCCCCGGCCACAACGCTTCTGGCAAGCCCTGGCGAGGCTGTTGGTCTCACCGTGCCGCTCGCTTGTGGCCCAGTTGACCGTGGCGAGGCGGAGGAAGCTCCTCTGCTATGAATAATGTTGGTCGCGAAAGTACCACTACCACCACCACTACTATTACTACTACCACCACCACTACTACTACTACCACCACTACTACTACTACCACCACCACTACTACTACCACCACTACTACTACTACCACCACCACTACTACTACTACCACCACCACTACTACTACTACCACCACCACTACTACTACTACCACCACCACCACCACTACTACTACTACCACCACCACCACTACTACTACGCACGAAACCAAAGCCGCGTTGAGGATGAGCCTTGAGGGCTTAGCGGCCTTCAGCAAAAAGCACTCCCGAAGCGGTGAAGACACGAGAAGGAGAAGAGAGAGAGTGAGAGAGTGGGAGAGTGAGTGAGTGAGTGAGGGAGTGAGTGAGAGAGAGTGAGTGAGAGAGTGATAGAGAGTGAGTGAGAGAGTGAGTGAGGGAGTGAGTGAGAGAGAGTGAGTGAGAGAGTGAGTGAGGGAGTGAGTGAGAGAGTGGGAGAGTGAGAGAGAGTGAGAGAGTGAGTGAGGGAGTGAGTGAGTGAGAGAGTGAGGGAGTGAGTGAGTGAGAGAGTGAGGGAGTGAGTGAGTGAGAGAGTGAGTGAGAGAAAGAGTGAGTGAGAGAGTGAGAGAGTGAATGAGTGAGAGAGTGAGAGAGTGATAGAGTGAGAGAGTGAGTGAGAGAGTGAGTGGGAGAATGAGTGAGTGAGAGAGTGAGTGAGAGAGTGAGTGAGAGAGTGAGAGAGTGAATGAGTGAGAGAGTGAGAGAGTGATAGAGTGAGAGAGTGAGTGAGAGAGTGAGTGGGAGAGAGAGTGAGTGAGAGAGTGAGTGAGAGAGAGAGTGAGAGAGTGAGTGAGTGGGAGAGAGAGTGAGTGAGAGAGTGAGTGGGAGAGTGAGTGAGTGAGAGAGTGAGTGAGAGAGAGAGGAGTGAGAGAGTGAGTGGAGAGAGGAGTGAGGGAGTGAGAGAGTGAGTGGGAGAATGAGTGAGTGGGAGAGAGAGTGAGAGAGTGAGTGGGAGAGAGAGTGGTGAGTGAGTGGGAGAGTGAGTGAGAGAGTGAGTGGGAGAGAGAGTGAGTGAGAGAGTGAGTGGGAGAATGAGTGAGTGGGAGAGAGAGTGAGAGAGTGAGTGGGAGAGAGAGTGAGAGAGTGAGTGGGAGAGTGAGTGAGAGAGTGAGTGGGAGAGAGAGTGAGTGAGAGAGTGAGTGGGGAGAGAAGGTGAGTGAGAGAGTGAGTGGGAGAATGAGTGAGTGGGGAGAGAGAGTGAGTGAGAGAGTGAGAGAGGAGTGGGGGAGAATGAGTGAGAGAGTGAGTGAGAGAGTGAGTGGGAGAGTGAGTGAGAGGAGTGAGTGAGAGAGTGAGTGGAGAGAGAGAGAGTGAGTGGGGAGAGTGAGTGAGAGAGGGAGTGAGTGAGTGAGTGGGAGAGTGAGAGTGATTGACGTGACGTTTCGCCAGTAATCACAACTAGCTTCATCAGGCGACAGCCAGAGTGTTGAGAAGTCCTCCTCCTGCTTCGTTCCTTCACAGCAGTCGTGGATGTGGTGACGCCCCTTCTTCGTGCGTTCTTCTTACGCGCAGTGCGGGTGGGGGGGGTATGAATGACTATGGGTATCCATTGCCGTTCGGGTTATTTATATGGCAAACAACGTACACTGAGAAGTTTACATTTATAAAGAAACTACTGCTATATAAAAGCCCCGAATAACAGCCCAGCCACGTAGGGTAATTCTATTATCACCCCGTCAAGTAAAAACAAACACTCCATGGGTAAAAATAACAAGCTGTAAAAAGTAAAAGGCTTTTTAATCTAAAACTTAAAACAAACTTTCTGTTTTGTTTCATCACGTCAGGGTCCACTGAGCGATGCCGACTTGACGATCACAAATGAGAACTCAACCACGCGGCTTATCGTCATCATCATCATCACGTGGACACTTATAGCAGCAGCCAGATTCTCTAAACACGTGACGTTGATTCTGAATGTGGAGGTGGAAACCCGGAGGAGGACCCGGAGTCAAATCCACGCAGTGACCACGGGGACAGAGAGCGAGAGACACGCAGACTCCAAATACACAGCAGCAGCAGGCGTCAGGGTCGGGATCGAACCCACGACCTCCTGCACACCAGGCGAGGTAGTTAACATATCGGAGCCACCGGTGGTGATGATGAGAGACGCAGACTCCAAATATACAGCAGCAGCAGCAGCAGGCGTCAGGGTCGGGATCGAACCCACGACCTCCTGCACACCAGGCGAGGTAGTTAACATCTCGGAGCCACCGGTGGTTGATGATGAGAGACGCAGACTCCAAATATACAGCAGCAGCAGCAGGCGTCAGGGTCGGGATCGAACCCACGACCTCCTGCACACCAGGCGAGGTAGTTAACATCTCGGAGCCACCGGTGGTGATGATGAGAGACGCAGACTCCAAATACACAGCAGCAGCAGGCGTCAGGGTCGGGATCGAACCCACGACCTCCTGCACACCAGGCGAGGTAGTTAACATCTCGGAGCCACCGGTGGTGATGATGAGAGACGCAGACTCCAAATATACAGCAGCAGCAGGCGTCAGGGTCGGAATCGAACCCACGACCTCCTGCACACCAAGCGAGGTAGTTAACATCTCGGAGCCACCGGTGGTGATGATGAGAGACGCAGACTCCAAATATACAGTAGCAGCAGGCGTCAGGGTCGGGATCCAACCCACGACCTCCTGCACACCAGGCGAGGTAGTTAACATCTCGGAGCCACCGGTGGTGATGATGAGAGACGCAGACTCCAAGTATGCAGCAGCAGGCGTCAGGGTCGGGATCGAACCCACGACCTCCTGCATACCAAACGAGGTAGTTAACATCTCCGAGCCACCGGTGGTGATGATGAGAGACGCAGACTCCAAGTATACAGCAGCAGGCGTCAGGGTCGGGATCGAACCCACGACCTCCTGCATACCAAACGAGGTAGTTAACATCTCCGAGCCACCGGTGGTGAATGATGAGAGACGCAGACTCCAAGTATACAGCAGCAGGCGTCAGGGTCGGGATCGAACCCACGACCTCCTGCATACCAAACGAGGTAGTTAACATCTCCGAGCCACCGGTGGTGAAAATGAGAGACGAAAACTCCAAATATGCAGCCGGTGTTGTCAGGGTCGGGATCGAACCCACGACCTCCTGTAGTCCAGGCGAGGTAGTTAACATCTCCTAGCCACCGGTGGCACCCCACCGGCCTAGGTACTGACCGCCTGTGGTAGTAGGGGGAGAGTGGAGCCGTGAATTCCACAGCCGCGTGGATGGAGGAGGAGGTGGAGGTGGCGGGCGGGCGAGTGTCTCGAATTGATTGTTTATCTTGTCACTTAAATACCCTCCGGCGGCGGCCAGGGCGCGCGCGAGCCATTGTTTGTTTGGTTGGCTTTGTTTCACCAAGTCGCAGCATCTCGTGTTCGCTCTCGTGGTGTGTACGGTGTGGTCCCGATGTCTTGTGACCCCACCACCCACCGTAATCCTCTAACACAGGGGTCCTCAAACTACGGCCCGCGGGCCACATGCGGCCCGCCGAGGACATTTATCCGGCCCGCTGGGTGTTTTTGCCGCCGCTGCCTGTCTGTTACTTTTTTTCTACATGAGAAGGACGGTCATTGGTGGAAGAGGGAGAGGGGGCGGAGTTCCCCCCAATCAGACTGCATTGATGGGCAGTACAGTCTGTAAGTCTCTGTGTGGGCAAAGTTATTGCTGGTATATTGTTTTTGTAGCGCTGTATATATTGGTATTTTACTAATAGCAATTTTGACTCCCTAGGAAACAATGATGTCAAGAAAGAGAAAAATTGACTCGGAGTGTAGGATATTCAAAGAACAGTGGACTTATGATTTCTTTTTCATGCAGTACAAGGAAAGAGCTGTGTGTCTGATATGCCAGAATATAGTGTCTGTGTTCAAAGAATACAATTTACGTCGACACTATGAAACTCAACATAAAGATAAATATGCTTGTTTGGTCGGAGAAGTGAGAAAAGATAAAATATTAAAACTGAAAAATACATTAACAACTCAGCAAAATACTTTTGTGAAGCAGAAGCAGCTACATATTTCATCACTGCGAGCAAGTTTTCAAGTTGCCAAGCTAATAGCGTGCACTGGCAGACCATTCGTGGAGGGAGAATTTGTTAAAGAATGCATTCGTTCTGTTGCCAAAGAGATGTGTCCAGAGAAGGCCGATTTATTTAGTACAGTGAGTCTTCTAGGACCTACAATTACACGGAGGATTGAAGAAATGGGAGACAATTTGCATCAGCATTTGCAAAACTCCACAAAAAAACTTTCCTATTTTTCCTTGGCACTCGACGAAAGCAATGATGTTCGTGATTCTGCACAACTTCAAATTTGTATTCGTGGGACGAATGACTATTTCGAAGTCACAGAAGAGCTTGCTGCACTGCAAAGCATCAATGGAACAACTACAGGAGAGGATATCTTTCGATTTAAAGCTTTCGTGACTGCAGGGATTCATCTTCTTGGTTCTTTCGGTAAAGTCACATAGAAGGGAAGTAATAAAATAATTCTCACGACGTTTCGGCCACAACGCAAGCAGCCGTCCTCAGGTGAAAACCAGGTCTGTTGGGGAGACAGCGTCTGAATGAAACAGCACACGAGCTTGGAGCATATATAAGCTGGGTTGGAAGCGGGGGAAAGGGCGCCTTGACAAAAGAATTTGCATATCAAGAGGAATTTAGCATATTTATGGGAATTGCAGGAATGTGATTAGTACTACATATGCCCGTGCTGCATATGTAGTACTAATCACATTCCTGCATTTCCCATAGATATGCTAAATTCCTCTTGATATGCATCTCTCCCCTCTGAGACATATCCTCATCTCAGGAACCAAGCACTCAAAATGGCAACCATCTTTGGCAGCACTTATGTCTGTGAACAGACTTTTTCCAGAATGAAACATTTGAAATCTCCAACCAGATCTAGACTAATGGTTGCACACTTGCATCACTTGTTACGACTAGCAGTGACAAATATGGAACTGGACATTGACCATCTCATTAGCCAAAAGCAGGCCCATAGTTCCCATTGAAATACTGGCAAGTTTGTTGATTTAACTTACTTGTTCTTCATTTTAAAAATTGTATTTGTTCCCGTTTTGTTTCTTCACTTCAAAATAAGATATATGCAGTGTGCATAGGAATTTGTTCATAGTTTTTTTTGTAACTATAGTCCGGCCCTCCAACGATCTGAGGGACAGTGAACTGGCCCCCTGTTTAAAAAGTTTGAGGACCCCTGCTCTAACACGTCAGAACGTGTTGGTGGCATGCCGACGGCTGCGAGCGCGGAGCGGGGAGGGGGTCAAAGTTCACGTCGCGAGTCGCGAAGACGCCGGAGGCTGCCCGCTGGTCAAGCGCAACAGGCCCCTCGCTGGGGACCATGGTGGTGGTGGTAGTGGTGGTGGTGGTGGTTAGTAGTGGTAGTAGTGGTGGTGGTGGTGGTTAGTAGTGGTAGTAGTGGTGGTTAGTAGTGGTGGTAGTTAGTAGTAGTGGTGGTTAGTAGTGGTGGTAGTTAGTAGTAGTGGTGGTAGTTAGTAGTAGTGGTGGTGGTAGTTAGTAGTAGTGGTGGTAGTGGTGGTAGTGGTGGTAGTTAGTAGTAGTGGTGGTGGTGGTTAGTAGTAGTAGTGGTAGTAGTAGTAACTACCACCACTACTACTACTAACTACCAGGTAGTTAGTAGTAGTAGTGGTGGTGGTAGTGGTTTGTAGTAGTGGTGGTAGTGGTGATGATGATGGTTGTGGTGATGATGACAGTGATGATAGTGATGATGATGGTGGTTGTGTGGTGGCGACGGTAGTGGTGGTGGCGGTGGTGGCGACGGTGGTGGTGGTGGTGGCGGTGGTGGCGACGGTGGTGGTGGTTGCAGGACCCTCCTCGTGGCTCTCAAATGTCCAAGACAAACAAGTTTCTGTGTGTGTCTGTGTGTGTGTCTGTGTGTGTCTGTGTCTGTCTGTCTGTCTGTGTGTGTCTGTGTGTGTCTGTGTGTGTGTCTGTGTGTGTCTGTGTGTCTGTGTGTGTGTCTGTGTGTGCTGTGTCTGTGTGTGTGTGGCTGTGTGTGTCTGTGTGTGTATGTGTGTCTTTGTGTGTGTGTGTCTGTGTGTGTGTGTGTCTGTGTGTGTCTGTCTGTATGTGTCTGTGTGTGTGTGTCTGTGTGTGTGTGTCTGTGTGTATGTGTCTGTGTGTGTGTGTCTGTGTGTGTGTGTCTGTCTGTATATGTCTGTGTGTGTATAAGGGGAGCGGTAGCGCAGCGGTTAGCGCTTTGCTGCGCTACCAACCTGGCGTCCCAAGTTCGATTCCCGCTCGCAGCGAACACCGGTGACGATTATCTGAACCGGTCCTGGGCCTCCCCTAGGTCGATTCAGCCTCAGACGAGTACCTGGTGCGGTGTGTAGTAAACATCGCCACTGGGGAGACAAAGGCGGTCGGGCGTGGTGCTGGCCACCCACCCCCTCGTGTGCCGTTCCGGCCTTCATAGGTGCTCGCTATCAGCACTTGCCCCAACAGTCTGCTAAGGCTACACGGGGGTCTTTGTCTTTTTTTGCTAGATATATATTAACGTTTGCAAAACTTTGGACCGGTTTCAACATTTGGTGTCTGATAAGCAGAGTGTGTTTTTGAACGATGTTTTGTTACTTTAGCAGGTAAAGCCCCACCACTGAACTGCGTAGCTCTCTCGCAAATGAACATCATGTCGACTCCAATTGTGGAGGGGGGAAACCAAATCCACGCGACCACGGGGAAAGAGAGAGAGAGAAAGACGCACAAACTACAACTATACAGCAGCAGGCGTCAGGGTCTGGATCGAACCCACGACCTCCTGTACACCAGGCGAGGTAGTTAACATATCCTAGCCACCGTGATGATGATGATGAGAGAGACACGCAAACTCCAAATATACAGCAGCAGGCGTCAGGGTCTGGATCGAACCCACGACCTCCTGTATACCAGGCGAGGTAGTCAACATCTCCTAGCCACCGTGATGATGATGATGATGAGAGAGACACGCAAACTCCAAATATACAGCAGCAGGAGTCAGGGTCTGGATCGAACCCACGACCTCCTGTATACCAGGCGAGGTAGTTAACATCTCCGAGCCACCATGATGATGATGAGAGAGAGAGACACGCAAACTCCAAATATACAGCAGCAGGCATCAGGGTCAGGATCGACCCCACGACCTCCTGCATACCAGGCGAGGTAGTCAACATCTCGTCATCGTGGCGCCCACACATGGCTTGCTTGAACCGATGATGTCGATCTGCCGCGATGCTAGAGAGAGAGACGAGCCCTCGTTTGACGCAAACCCGAACACCAATGCGCACGCACACACCACGTGACGATCGCGACAACGATCAGCCAGATCGAGCGGCACAATCGAGACTCGGGGTGCGGCAGTCGGAGTGATGGTTTGGGGGGGGACAAGGGGGGGGGGGGTAGGGGGGGGGCGGCTGCAGGTGCGTGGGGTGGGATTGCCTCGTGGGCACGCCGTGAGCGTCACGTGGGGGAAGGGTCCCAGGGGGTGACTCAATCAAAGGCCCCGTCGCGGGCAACCAAGGGAGGGGGTGGGAGGGGGTCATTCCACTCCTCGGCTGGGTCGGGGCGGCTGCTGTGCTGGGGATGGAAACTCAGGCTGGTGGGATTTTATTCCGCTACTGATCCGGCTCGAGGGGAAAGGGGACTGATCCACTGAGGTTTCTGTTTGCTCCACCAGCGTTCGTGTTGGAGGAAGTCTGTGAAGCCGCGGTCGTTGTGTGGTTGTGTGACGGTGTTGGTGGTTGTGTGACGTGTTGGTGGTTGCGCCATCGCGTCCTTCCCCGTGCCCGGGGACTTCGATGTTGCTGCTGCTGCCTCCTCGTCGGCGTCGATGCCGCTGCTGTCACTGATGGTTGGCATCTCGGTTCTCGTTGGCTTCGTCATCATCGTCGTAGTTAATCACGATAGCCACGGCGGTGAGATGTTAACTACCTTGCCTGGTGTGCAGGAGGTCGTGGGTTCGGTCCCGACCCTGACGACGCCTACTGCTGCTGTGTACGTGGAGTCTGCGTCTCTCTCTCTCCGTGGTGGCCACTGCGTGGATTTGTCTCCGGGTCCTCCTCCGGTTTTTGTCCCCTCCACATTTAGAGTCAACTGCTGCGACACATTTCCACGTGGTGATGATGACGATGACAAGCCACTCGGCTGGCCTATCATTGGTGATACCCCAGGTCGCTTTTGAGAAACAATTACATAGCTCAGTGGGGCCTTCGCTGGTAAAATAAAAAAAAGTTTGTATGTTTTAGTTTAAAATCCGGAAGTCGGCACTTAGATGTATGGCTGTGTTGAACGGCAATAACCCTACACGACCCCACTCCCCTACCACTCATTCCCTCACTCAGCTACCCACTCACTCACCCATTCACTCACTCACTCACCCACCCAGTCACTCACCTATCCACCAACTCACACACTCACTCTCACCTATTCACTCTCACCCACCCACCTACCCACCCACTCACTGGCCCATTCACTCACCCACCCACCCACTCACCGATCCACTCACCCACTCACCCATTCACTCTCACCCACCCACCTACTCACCCACTCCCTGACCCATTGACTCACCCACCCACTCACTCACCTACACACCCGTTCACTCCTTTATGCGCAGTCACTCAGTAGCTCACTCGCTCAATCAGCAACCTGCCCTCTCACCCATTGACTCACTCACTCACCCACCCAGTCACTCACCTATCCACCCACTCACCCATTCACTCTCACCCACCCAACCACCCACTCACTGACCCATTCACTCACCCACCCACCCACTCACTGACCCATTCACTCACCCACCCACTCACTGATCCACTCACCCACCCACCCATTCACTCACCCACCCACTCACTCACCTACACACCCGTTCACTCCTTTATGCGCAGTCACTCAGTAGCTCACTCGCTCAATCAGCAACCTGCTCACTCACCCATTCACTCACTCACTCACCTATCCACCCACTCACCCATTCACTCTCACCCACCCAACCACCCACTCACTGACCCATTCACTCACCCACCCACTCACCGATCCACTCACCCACCCACTCATTCACTCTCACCCACCCACCTACCCACCCACTCCCTGACCCATTTCCTCACCCACCCACTCACTTACCTACACACCCGTTCACTCCTTTATGCGCAGTCACTCAGTAGCTCACTCGCTCAATCAGCAACCTGCTCACTCACTCACCCAACCACTCAATCATTCACTCACCAAACCACCGACGTTGCCAATTGTCCACGAATTCGCGTCCGTGTGTCGGGGGTGGCAGGAATTGGTTTGTACCGAGATCTCGTACCGCTATTTTTTTATTATTTAACTTTTTTTGCGACTTACTGCGCAGTGTTGACAGCAAGCATAGACCTGACGCCACTCACACAAAGACAAAGATCCCCCGTGCAGCCTGAACAGACTTCAGGGGCAAGTGCTGTTAGCGAGTCGTGCCTATGAAGGCTGGAACGACACACGAGGGGGTGGGTGGCCAGCAACTGTGCCCGGCCTCCTTTGTCTCCCCAGTGACGATAATTACTACACACCGCACCAGGTACTCATTTGAGGCTGAGTCGACCTAGGGGAGGCCCAGGACCGGTTCGGATAATCGTCACCGGTGTTGGTGGCCGTGAGCGGGAATTGAACCCGTGTCGCCGGGTTCGTAGCGCAGCGTAGCGCTAACCACTGCACTACCGCTCTCCCAAAGACAAAGACCCCCGTATAACCTTGACAGACTGTTGGGGCAAGTGCTGTTAGCGAGCACCCGCTCACGCAACCACACACTCGCCCACCCACACACTCGCCTATCCACACCCTCACCCACCCACACCCTCACCCACCCACATGCTCACCCACACACTCGCCCACCCACACACACACCCACACACTCACCCACTCACCCACCCACCCACACACTCACCCACTCACCCACACACCCACCCACTCACCCACCCACACACACACCCACTCACCCACACACACACCCACACACCCACCCACACACTCACCCACCCACACACTCACCCACCCACCCGCACACCCACCCACACACACACCCACCCACACACTCACCCACTCACCCACCCACACACCCACCCACACACTCACCCACCCACTCACCCACTCACACACCCACACACACAGACCCACCCACCCACACACTCACCCACCCACACACCCACTCACCCACCCACACACCCACCCACCCACACACTCACCCACTCACCCACCCACCCACACACTCACCCACTCACCCACACACCCACCCACCCACACACCCACCCACCCACCAACGGTTGCAACTCGTGCAGTAGATCCGCGCCCGCTGTGTTGGGTTTGGCAGCGCGAGTTCATTGGGACCGCGATGTTGGCACCGGCGTTGCCGCCCGGAACTTTATCACGCACGTGTGGACGTTCCTGGCCAACCGAATACACGTGTGTCGAACTTCTTTAGCACCGTACATATCCAACCGTGCTAATCGGAGGCGCTGGGGTGGGGGGGTGGTGGTGACAGCAGTGAGTGGTGGTCTCCCATCTGGCTGGCACCCAGACTCGCACCAAAGCACGCGAGGCATTTCTTTCTCACTTTTTCGCTTCAACATTTTCCGTGCGCGGTTTGCCACGAAAAGAAACCCTCTTCACCCGTGACAGAATTCCTTCCCGTGCCTAAACTTGCCCGCAGACACGCGCGGGCGAGAGGGGCGGTGGGGGTGGTGAGGGTGGTGGGGTTGTAGGGGTGGTGTGGGTTGTGGGTGTGGTGGTGGGTGGTGGGGGTGGTGGGGGTGGTGGGGGTGGTGTGGGTGGTGTGGGTGGTGGGGGTGGCGGGGGTGGTGGGGGTGGTGTGGGTGGTGTGGGTGGTGGGGGTGGTGGGGGTGGTGGGGGTGTGTGGGTGGGGTGGGTGGTGGGGGTGGTGGGGGTGGTGTGGGTTGTGGGGGTGGCGGGGTGGCGGGGGTGGTGGGGTTGGTGGGGGTGGTGGGGGTGGTGGGGGTGGTGTGGGTTGTGGGGGTGGCGGGGGTGGCGGGGGGTGGCGGGGGTGGTGAGGGTGGGTGGGGGTGGTGGGGGTGGTGTGGGTGGTTGGGGTGGTGGGGGTGGTGTGGGTGGTGTGGGTGGTGGGGGGGGGTGGGGGTGGTGTGGGTGGTGTGGGTGGTGTGGGTGTGGGGGGTGGTGGGGTGGTGGGGGTGGCCGAGGTATAGGCCCTCCACGCGCGGCACGGTCGGGGTTTTTCACGCCGCGTTGTTATGGTGGTCAACAACAAACGCACACACACACAGACACACACACAGCACTTGAACGGACTGCCTCTGCGCGCGTGTGTGTGTGTGTCTGTGTGTTGGGAGCGGTGGTGGAGCGGTTATCACTACGTTGTGCTACGAACCGGGGTTCGATTCCCGCTCACGGCCAACACCGGTGACGATTATCTGAACCGCTCCTGGGCCTCCCCTAGGTCGACTCGGCCTCATATGAGCACCTGGAAAGGTCTGTAAAAGTATCGCCACAGGCAAGACAAAGGCGGCCGGCCAGGTGCTACTCGCTAACAGCACTTGCCCCAATAGTCTGTTAAGGCTACACGGGGGATCTTTGTTTTTGTTTTTTAGGCAAGCGGGGAGCGGTGGCACGGCCGGTTAGCGCGACCTCGCACCGGGCACACCCGAAAAGTTCCATTCCCGCTAACAGCACTTGCCCCAACAGTGCGCAGAGGCTATACGGGGGAGGGATCTTTGCGTGAGTTAACGGCGACTGCCGTCACAGTGGCTAGGACAGGGGTCGGGAACCTTTTTGACTGGGAGAGCCATAAAAGCCAAATATTTCTAAATATATTTCATTGAGAGCCATATAGTATTTTTAACGTATAATAAATTAAATATGTCTTACTCTTAATGCGACTTCTGGTGCTGCATGGTTTTGCTGATGGCCTTGTAGTCTGGTTCATACGT
Source organism: Lethenteron reissneri (assembly GCF_015708825.2). Lineage (NCBI taxonomy): Eukaryota > Metazoa > Chordata > Hyperoartia > Petromyzontiformes > Petromyzontidae > Lethenteron > Lethenteron reissneri. The sequence continues at coordinate 65,362 of NC_083846.1, forward strand.
GGTGAGGTTGAGCTTCATGCAGGCGTGACCCGTGAAATTTATCTTCAAAACAAATTTCTGTTTACTTTAAAATGACACAGTATTATTAAGCAATATCACAAGTATTTTAAAATCAGTTCCAAAATGATTTTTTTTACAACTCAAAATTGTATGGGAGCCATATGCCGTCACTGGAAGAGCCATATATGGCTCGCGAGCCATAGGTTCCCGACCGCTGGGCTAGGAGATGTTGACTCCCTCGCCTGGTCTACAGGAGGTCCGTGAGTTTGATTCCGACCCGGACGCCTGCTGCTGTGTATTTGGAGTGTCTCTCTCTCTCTCTCTCATCATGATCACCGCGGTGGCTAGGAGATGTTGACTCCCTCGCCTGGTCTACAGGAGGTCCGTGAGTTCGATCCCGACCCAGACGACACTTGCTGCTGAATATTTGGAGTGCGTCTCTCTCTCATCATCATTACCGCGGTGGCAAGGAGATGTTAACTACCTCGCCTGGTATACAGGAGGTCGTGGGTTCGATCCCGACCCTGACAACGCCTGCTGCTGCTGTTGTGTATTTGAAGTTTGCTTCTCTTTCTCTCTCCCCGTGGTCACTGCGTGGATTTGTCTCCGGGTTCTCCGGGTTTTCCCTCCACATTCAGAACCGACGTCACGCGTTCCGAGTATTTGCTTGCCGCTATAAATGTTCACGTGGGTGATGGTGATGATAAGTCACTTCTTCGTTGCGATAGCCAGATGGATTCTGAAAGAGAACTTTATAGCTCAAAGGGGCTTATCCTGGTAAAATAACAAAAAATAGTTTAAAACAAACTTTGCTTATCAGACACCCAATGTTGAAACCGGTCCAAAGTTTTGCAAACGTTAATATATAACGACAGAAGACAAATAGTTGAGTTTTTAGTTTAGCTTCCACAGTTGGGGTCCTCCAGGAGGCGTTTGTGTGGCCATGGTCCTCACGACAAGGCCGATTGAACCGGATGCGGTGGCTGTGTGGGCCAGGCGCGTCGAGTGGTTGGGATATCGACGTTTGATTGCAAACGCAATCATGGGAACTTCACAGCGATACACACGACCCGGCTAATAGCGTCTCGTCGTCACTGCCACCAGTCTCATCGAACACCTCACAACGCTAGCATCACACATCACACATCTTACATCACACACACACATCACACATCTTACATCACACACACACATCACACATCTTACATCACACACATCACACACACCTAACATCACACACACACATCACACATCTTACATCACACACACATCACACACACCTAACACACACGCACACCTAACACATCTTACATCACACACACACATCACACACACGCACACCTAACATCAAAGATCCCCCGTGTAGCCTGTAACAGACTGTTGGGGCAAGTGCTGTTAGCGAGCACCTATGAACGCCGGCACGGCACACGAGGGGGTGGGTGGCCAGCACCACGCCGGGCCGCCTTTGTCTCCCCAGGGACGATGTTTACTACACACCGCACCAGGTGCTCCTCTGAGGCTGAGTCGACCTAGGGGGAGGGCCCAGGACCGGTTCAAACATTCGCTGCCACTGTTATTCGGCTGCTATAGATGTCCACGTGCTCAGCCACTTAGTTGAGCTTATTATCTGCGTTGGCCAGTTGCTTCTGGAAACGAGCCACTATACCGCTCGGTGGGCCTCTGACACCTGGTCAAATACAAATAGCCGAGTGTTAGTGTGTTGGCCACGAGCGGGAATCGAGTGCTTGCGCTAACCGCTGCGCCACCGCTCCCCACGTCGTACGCACACCGAGCGTGACACGATCCAGTGCTCGTCGTGACAGTCAAAATGTTACTTGTTTGGCTGCACGCGTTTTGATTAAATGTTTTAAGTAAACACGTGACACATTCGCGCTCTCTCTGGGCCCTTTCCAAAAAAAAAAAACGACCACATTCTAAAATCACGTGACTTCTATAATCCGCGAACAACGATATTTTGAAATGTACCGATTTTTAATGAGAAAACGGGTGAATGTGTGTCTTTTCATTCACATAAAGTCAGAAAAAACCAACATGAATCAAAATTACCACGTATTTATACTAAATACAAAAATTACTACGAAATATTTAGAAGTGAGTAGTTTGAATTTTTATTCATATATTGTTTTTTTTTCTGACCTTATGTGAACGAAAAGACACACAGTCGCCCTATTCTCATTGAAAATAGGTACATTAAAAAGATATCACTGTCCTGGTCACAAAAGCAAAGTTTGTGGGGAACAATAGCCATTTTTTTTATACTTTTTAGGCATAAGCAATTACGACATAACACTTACTAGCCAGGGACAACAATTGTGCTACACGGCGTTATCGCAAGGCATCGAGTCTGCATCAACCACGCGTCGTTATTTAGAACTGCTAGTTGCGTTTTAGTTTGTTCTCTTTCCCCCGCACCTCCGATTAGCACGGTTGGCTACGTACGGTGCGAAAGAAGTTCAACGTACACCACATAGTCTGTGGGTCTCTCTGTGTGAGTCTGTGTGTCTCTCTGTGTGAGTCTGTGGGTCTCTCTGTGTGAGTCTGTGGGTCTCTCTGTGTGAGTCTGTGGGTCTCTCTGTGTGAGTCTGTGGGTCCTCTCTGTGTGAGTCTGTGGGTCTCTCTGTGTGAGTCTGTGGGTCTCTCTGTGTGAGTCTGTGGGGTCTCTCTGTGTGAGTCTGTGGGTATCTCTGTGTGAGTCTGTGGGTCTCTCTGTGTGAGTCTGTGGGTCTCTCTGTGTGAGTCTGTGGGTCTCTCTGTGTGAGTCTGTGGGTCTCTCTGTGTGAGTCTGTGGGTCTCACACAGAGAGACCCACAATTCACCCATAGACTCACGCAGAGACCCACAGACTAACGCAGACCACAGACTCACAAAGCGACCCATAGACTCACACAGAGACCCACACACTCACGCAGAGACCCACATAGACTCACGCAGAACCCCCATAGACTCACACAGCGACCCATAGACTCACACAGAGACCCATAGACTCACACAGAGACTCACAGATTCACACAGAGATCCATAGACTCACACAGAGACCCATAGACTCACACAGAGACTCACAGATTCACACAGAGACCCATAGACTCACACAGAGACCCATAGACTCACACAGAGACCCACATACTCACACAGAGACCCACATACTCACACAGAGACCCACAGACTCACACAGAGACTCACAGACTCACACAGATACTCATAGACGCACACAGAGACTCATAGACTTACACAGAGACCCACAGATTCACACAGAGACCCATAGACTCACACAGAGACCCATAGACGCACACAGAGCCCCTCAGTTATCTGTCCTTGATCCGCGTACGTCACGGTACACGCGTATGGTGAAACCTGCTAACATTGTCACCCTGTCGGTATTTCTGCTGGCGTCGCGATACGCAACAAAATGCAAATTTGTGGCCCACAAAGGGCAACGTCGCTGGATCCCAGGGCGTTGTAGCCACAGCGGCTGATGAGTCACAGACGAGCTGAAATACTTCACTTCCCAGCACTCTTCAAAGGGCCGGGGCGACACCGCGGCTCGCGTGACGAGGAGTGCGTTGAACTTACTTTGCATCTAGATTTGAAGCTTTCGTGACTGCAAGGATTCCCATACTCTTAGGTTTTTCGGTAAAGTCACGTAGGTAAAAAATAAAAATAATAATAGAAATAAAATAATAAAAACATTTATTTCTATTATTTATTTCTATTATTATAATGTATTTATCTATTATTTATTTCTATTGCAATATATGAATCTATTATTTATTTATATTATTAATATGTATCCATAAAAAATTTAACCATATTATTTATTTATATTATTATGTATTTATCTATTATTTATTTCTATTATTATTTCTATTATTTTTTATTACTTATTTTTGACCTACGTGACTTCACCGAAACACCTAAGAGTATGATTCCTTTGCACCGTACGCGGCACAATCGCGCTCGTCGGAGGTGGACGGAGTGACCTCAAATCTGACTCCATCGGTCGCATTCCGGGGCGTGTCGCGTTTCTCACTTTGATCTTCATCCGTGCATCGATCGTTTAACTTGAATGTGCAGATTTAGTTTGTGTTGCATCGAGGGACTACTACTGTGTCGTTGTTGTTGTTGTTGTCTTGGTGTGGTCTTGGACTGTTGTTGTTGTTGTTGTTGTCTTGGTGTGGTCTTGGACTGTTGCTGTTGTTGTTGTTGTTTTGGTGTGGTCTTGGACTGTTGCTGTTGTTGTTGTTGTCTTGGTGTGGTCTTGGACTGTTGCTGTTGTTGTTGTTGTCTTGGTGTGGTCTTGGACTGTTGCTGTTGTTGTTGTTGTCTTGGTGTGGTCTTGGACTGTTGTTGTTGTTGTTGTCTTGGTGTGGTCTTGGACTGTTGATGTTGTTGTTGTTGTCTTGGTGTGGTCTTGGACTGTTGCTGTTGTTGTTGTTGTTGTTGTCTTGGGCGTGGTCTTGGACTGTTGCTGTTGTTGTTGTTGTCTTGGTGTGGTCTTGGACTGTTGATGTTGTTGTCTTGGTGTGGTCTTGGATTGTTGTTGTTGTTGTTGTCTTGGTGTGGTCTTGGACTGTTGTTGTTGTTGACTTGGTGTGGTCTTGGACTGTTGTTGTTGTTGTCTTGGTGTGGTCTTGGACTGTTGTTGTTGTTGTCTTGGTGTGGTCTTGGACTGTTGTTGTTGTTGTTGTCTTGGTGTGGTCTTGGACTGTTGTTGTTGTTGTTGTTGTCTTGGTGTGGTCCTTGGACTGTTGTTGTTGTTGACTTGGTGTGGGTCTTGGACTGTTGTTGTTGTCTTGGTGTGGTCTTGGACTGTTGTTGTTGTCTTGGTGTGGTCTTGGACTGTTGTTGTTGTTGTCTTGGTGTGGTCTTGGACTGTTGTTGTTGTTGTCTTGGTGTGGTCTTGGACTGTTGTTGTTGTTGTCTTGGTGTGGTCTTGGACTGTTGTTGTTGTTGTCTTGGTGTGGTCTTGGACTGTTGTTGTTGTTGTCTTGGTGTGGTCTTGGACTGTTGTTGTTGTTGTTGTCTTGTGTGGTCTTGGACTGTTGTTGTTGTTGTCTTGGTGTGGTCTTGGACTGTTGTTGTTGTTGTTGTCTTGGTGTGGTCTTGGACTGTTGTTGTTGTTGTTGTTGTCTTGGTGTGGTCTTGGACTGTTGTTGTTGTTGTTGTCTTGGTGTGGTCTTGGACTGTTGTTGTTGTTGTCTTGGTGTGGTCTTGGACTGTTGTTGTTGTTTTGCCCAAACGTTTAGTGTTGAAACTTCGGCAGGAATGTAAGTACTGATGTACTTAAACTTAATTTTGTATGTACCTATGTATCACGACTTGCTAACCTTTTCTGTACTTTACATTGCTATCGTCTGTTGTATTATTTGGTGACCCACCCCTACTTGACATGTGTAAAAAAAAGCTTTATAGCTCATCACAGATTCTGATTGTGAGATGCTCACAATGACTTTATTGAAGTGTTTTTCCTCCCCCGATCACGCATGGTGTATGATAGCAAGGTCGCTGCGGGTAATCTTTGATGAAGAGAAACTAATTGTCATTAAATAAGCACCACGATGATTGTGTTGATATAGGGTAGCCACCTACCGAAGATCAACATTCAGAGCTCTAATCATATCCTGCTCCATGTACAGTGGGAACTTCTTTCGCGCCGTACGTAGCCAACCGCACTCATCGAAGGTGCGGGGGAAGGACAACAAACGAAACGTTAAAAGCAGTCCGACTTGGTTAGCCCACTCACTCACTCAACCACTCGTCAACCCACTCACTCACTCAATCACTCACCCAATCACCCACTCATTCACTCAATCAATCACCCACTCACTCAACCAATCACCCACTCACTCAACCAATCACCCACTCACTCAACCAATCACACACTCATTTACTCAATCACTCAACCAATTACCCACTCACTCAACCAATCACCCACTCATTCACTCACTCACTCAACCAATCACCCACTCACTCACTCAATCACTCAACCAACTACCCACTCCTTCACTCAACCAATCACTTAATCACTCACCCAATCACCCACTCATTCACTCACTCAATCAATCACCCACTCACTCAACCAATCACCCACTCACTCAACCAATCACCCACTCATTCACTCAATCACTCAACCATCACCCACTCATTCACTCACTCAGCCAATCACCCACTCACTCCCTCACTCACTCAACCAATCATCCACTCATTCACTCACTCACTCAACCAATCACCCACTCACTCACTCAATCACTCAACCAATCACCCACTCACTCAACCAATCACCCACTCATTCACTCAATCACTCACCCAATCACCCACTCATTCACTCAATCACTCACCCAATTACTCACTCATTCACTCAACCAATCACTCAATCACTCAACCAATCACCCACTCGCTTACGCTGCCACCTGTCCAGGACTCAGCATCTGTGGTGATTCGCGTGGCAGGAATTGATTTATATCGAGACCTGGTTGTCCGTGGTGCACTGTTGTCCAACGCTATAATCGCAGGGGACTGCACCGTGGTCTCTATAACAGACCTGGCTGCCGACTGAAAGATGCGTCTTGGGTTTGGTCTGCAGGGGACCAGGTAGGGAGCTAGAAACCCAGACGCGTGGCGGAGCCTCGCATACGGCGACTTTATCCACAGGCCGCCCAAGTGCGGGGCACACTCCCAAGCGTGGCGCTGAGATGGCACATTCGCAGATGACCCGGGAATGATCATCGGCAGCGGAGGCTGATTTGTGGCGGAACTAAACACGTGGCATGTTGGAGTTCTCGCATTGTGAATGGTGTGGGATTACTCTGACGACAGACAGCCGGTGTGTGCAGTGTCGGATTAAGCGAGCGCGGTGCCTGTGGCATATGCTATAAAAAGGCCATACATTGCAAAAACACGTAAATATTAAAACAACAATTTGTAACTTGTGCAGTAAAGTAATTGTATTCTTTTATTCGCTTTACAGCCAGATAACACGACAAATCGCTCACCTTAAACACCCGGTCGTTCGTAAAACTTGAAGGCAGTATAGTACTATAGTAACAGAGCAAGTGCAGAATCAATGAACCGGAATTGATAGCTTGAAAGCGTTTAGCGCGGGGCCCTTGAAAGTGCGGGGACCGTAGCCTGTGTAACTACTTTTACTGCTAGGCTAACACTGGTCAACACACTTTTTCTGGCATAAGGTATTCCAACGGTTTTAAGGTAATTTTGGGGTGCTGATTCCAAATCTGGCATCAGTTTTTGTCTATCACATCAGGTTTTTGAGAAATAAAATATTGCATTTTCAATATAAACTGCAGAAGAAAAATATTAAATAAATGTGGATATCTACATAAATGCTATTATACACACACTATCCTAAAATACAGCACCATATTTTAACACTAAAGCAGTCACTGACTGGCAACAACTTGCAATCATAAGTGACAGAGTTAATTTCGGGTAAAATCAATGAAAATGGGGTATGCCGATAGCATACAAATTATGTGATAGAGCAAATCTGAGATCAGATTTGGAATCAGCACCCTGAAATTAGTCTAAAACAGCTGCAAAAGTCCAGGCCAGAATTTTTTTTTCAATTTTGTTGACCAGTGTCATTATCCAGCACTGGGTGTGTGCTGGACTTGGCAACTAATTTGCACTTTTTGTTGACGTGGCAAACCCTTTAACAATTACTGGCCGTGGCGCGAGTGGTGGCGGCGGCGAGTTTAGCGACGCATTCATAATGTGGATAATATCCGTTGCAAAAGCCCACGGGGTGTTTCACTGACATCGGATAGTCGTCAACGCTTCTCGTGGCGTAGTCAAATCGTGTGACCAGGTGTGGCCTTCGAAAAAGAAAGAAAAACCCTCATAAACGTCGCATTCTCTACTTAAGTGTCCCACCGTAAATGCCTTTGTTATCGCGTGGGCTTCGCGCACCGCTGACGTTTCTCGTAGGCCACAAACTGGCAATCGTCACTGGATAGACGGCGCCGCAACCTCACGTGACGGCGTGTGGACTGCCTGTAAAGAAATTACGAAAGACTCCCTTCAAAGTTCGAAGATGGATCTTTCAAAAGCTCAAAACGTCTCCGGCTCTTGTTGGGTGAAACCTGGCCCCACACTGCCACCCAGAGCCGAGGAAGCTTCATGAACTGTTCACGCCGTTAAAGCCTCTAGAGCAGGGGCTGGGGAAGCTTTCATTCTGCCAAGGGCCATTTCGATATTTACAACATCATTCGCGGGCCATACAAAATTATCAACTTAAAAATTAGCCCGTTATATTTTGTCAAACATTTAATTAACTCACCCCTAATTCGACGGCTGGAACTGCTTCTCTTTGGCGAGGCGTGTGATGATGTTAGCTGCTGGTGATGATGATGTTGCTACTCGCAACTGCTTTTCCAGGTTTGCTCCGAGATTTGTTGAATTTCGAGTTCCGCCTGCGGTGGCCCTGGCAGGGCCACGCCAAATGATTTCGCGGCCCTACACGGCCCGCGGGCCTATGCGGCCCCCACGCCTGCCCTATAGCAATAGGTCTATAAAGCTCCTCTATAACCGAGGCTCCTATAAATGCCTCATAAATGGCCTCGGCTCCTCGATAGAATGCGCCTATAAAGGCCAAGCTCCTCGATATCACAGGCTCCTATATAGGGCTCCTATATAGCCTAGGCTCCTATATAGGGCTCATATATAGCCTAGGCTCCTATATAGGGATCCTATATAGCCTAGGCTCCTATATAGGGCTCCTATATAGGGCTCCTATATATGTATATTTGGAGTTTGCGTGTCTCTCTCTCTCCGTAGGCGCCTGAATTTTTCTCCGGGTCCTCCGGGTTTCCCCCCACCCTCCACATTAGAGAATGAACATCACGTGCTCGGAGTATTTGGCTCCTGCTATAAATGTGGCTTCTGTAAATGTGCACGTGGTGATGATGAGCGCACCTCCGTTGAGCTTTTATTTGCGATGGGCGGCTCGCCTCTGCAAGAGAGAGAGCTACTACAGAGCAGTTCAGTGGAGCCTTACAGCTGCCACAATAAAAATAGTTTAGTTTAAGTGTGGCTTGGGATGGGCCTCTTGCATAAGAGTGCTCATAATCCCCGTCTCGTTCTGTGGGTTTATATTTAACTTCGCATGCCAGAGTCACCGCTGCACAACCAACACGCCCTGCCGCTCCACGTCAAGAAGTAACAATAACACCACGAGTATTTTTACACCTCCAATTAGCCACACCACGCAACTCCACACCGGTTTCGACATCCGGTGTCTCATTGGCAAAAGTCACGCGCACTTAAACCAGCGTTCTGATCACCTGTGTGACAGGTAGAAGTCTCACCGGAGTGGCAGGTAGAAAGATCACCTGTGTGACAGGTAGAGAGATCACCTGTGTGACAGGTAGAGGTCTCACCTGTGTGGCAGGTAGAGATCACCTGTGTGACAGGTAGAGAGATCACCTGTGTGACAGGTAGAGGTCTCACTTGTGTGGCAGGTAGAGAGATCACCTGAGTGACAGGTAGAGAGATCACCTGTGTGACAGGTAGAGAGATCACCTGTGTGGCAGGTAGAGAGATCACCTGAGTGACAGGTAGAGAAATCACCTGTGGAGTTGCATGTGTTCCATAGATGAGAATAATAACACGCGTGTTTATGCAGCGTAAAGATTCCGAATTACAGGGTGGTCCGGATGTCTTGAGACCCTCCCCCCTACCCAGACATAACGAATGTTTTTTTCACTTTGTATATTCCTTTCTTATTCTTGGTTCTTTCGGTAAAGTCATGGAGAAGGGAAATAATAAAAGAATAAAAATATTAAACAATAAAAATCTCACGACGTTTCGACTGCAACACAAGCAATCATCATCAGGTGTGAAATCCACAGCAAGAAAATTTGAATAAAGTGGCGGTTTTTTTTGCAGTCGAAACGTCGTGAGAATTGTTATTGTTTTATATTTTTTATTATTTTATTATTTCCCTTCTACGTGACTTTACCGAAAGAACCACGAACATGAATCCCTGCAGTCACGAAAGCTTTAAATCAACATTTACATTCCCTTCTGTTTTAAATACAAATGTCTTACAATATATACATTTCGTTTTAGAGATTTAATTGTAAAGGGGGGGGGGGGTCACAAGACATCTGGAACCAGATGTCTTGTGCTCGAGGCGAGGGCTCAACGATTTGGGCGGGAATGTCTCATGGCGATGTTTCTGACAGATAATGCGATTTGCGATTAAACATTTTCAAGTTAAGCTTCAGTTCAATATTCCCTGTGGAATAGATTTCAAACATGTGGTGGAACATTACCACGTGATACCATGAAATATCAATTGCTCTAAAATATTCTAATGCAAGGATGAGCACTTAAAAAATATGAATTGCTTCCAACGTGTATTTATTAAAAATGTTTTCATTGAAATAGAACAATCAAACATAGAACAATTGTTAAGTTAGATAAAGTTCAAATAATAATATTCCAATAAGAAAGTTTTAGGACTTTTCAAATTGCAAAAAAATCGCAGCATTTGCGATTTGATAATCGCATTGTTTCAAATTGCGATTTCGAATTGAAATCGATTATTCATTCAGCCCTATCGAGACACAAATATTCCCTGGAGTGAGCATCACCGCCTCCTGGCTTTCACTCCTCCTCCTCCTCTTCCTCGCTTTGACATTCCAAGCTTCAACAACAACAACATCAACATCATCAACATCGTCAAACCAAACAATCAACTTGTTTTATTGTCCCAGGTGAGGCTCCACTGAGCCGTGTAGATGTTTTTTTCAGAAGCGACCTGCCCATCACAAATGGCAGCCTCAACGAAGTGGTGGATCATCATCATCATCACCACCATCACCACGTGGAGATTCATAGCAGCAGCCAACTACTCTTAGAGCGTGATGTTGATTCCAAATTTGAAGGGGGAAAACCACAGTACCCGGAGAAAAATCCACGCGAACACGGAGAGAAAGAGACACGCAAACTCCAAATATACAGCAGCAGCAGGCGTCAGGGTCGGGATCGAACCCACCGGCCTCCTGTAGGCCAGGCGAGGTAGTTAACATCTCCCTCACTGTCATTGTTGCTGTGTTATAATTGCAGTCGTAGCAGTAGTGTGACCATTGCTGTGTTTATTGTTAGTATTATAGTGGTAATATTCGTGTAACTATTGTGTATTATTATGATGATTGTAGTGGTAGTAGTGTAACCATGTATGTGGATTATTATAGTGGTAATATTAGTGTACCCATTGTGTATTATTAGGATTGTAGTGGTGGTAGTGTAACCATGTATGTGGATTATTATAGTGGTAATATTAGTGTACCCATTGCTGTGTTTATTATTATTAGGATTGTCATGGTAGTAGTGTAACCATGTATGTGTATTAGTAGTATTGTAGTGGTAATAGTAGTGTACCCATTGTGTATTATTAGGATTGTCGTGGTAGTAGTGTAACCATGTATGTGTATTAGTAGTATTGTAGTTGTAATATTAGTGTACCCATTGTGTATTATTAGGATTGTCGTGGTAGTAGTGTAACCGGGTATGTGTATTGGTAGTATTGTAGTTGTAATAGTAGTGTAACCATGTATGTGTATTAGTAGTATTGTAGTTGTAATATTAGTGTACCCATTGTGTATTATGATGATTGTCGTGGTAGTAGTGTAATCATGTATGTGTATTGGTAGTATTATAGTGGTAATAGTAGTGTACCCATTGCTGTGTTGATTACTACTATTATTACTATTTGTATCACTACGAGTACTCAGTAGGGTCCGTGGTGGTGCCGTAACCATCGCTGCGGTCGGATGATTTCTGCCCAGCTCCTCGCTGGACACGGCCTCGGTGACCCCTCGCTGCTACCGCTGCTGCTGCTGCTGTTGCCACTGCTGCTGCTACTGCCGCTACTGCTGCTACTGCTGCTACCACTGCTGCCGCTGCTGCTACTGCTGCTGCTACTACTACTGCTGCTACCGCTGCTGCTACCGCTGCTGCTACTACTGCTACTACTGCTGCTGCTACTGCTGCTGCTACTACTACTGCTGCTACCGCTGCTGCCGCTGCTGCTGCTGCTACCGTGCTGCTACTACTGCTACTGCTGCTACCGTGCTGCTACTGCCGCTACTGCTGCTACTGCTGCTACCGCTGCTGCCGCTGCTGCTACTGCTGCTGCTACTACTACTGCTGCTACTGCTGCTACCACTGCTGCCGCTGCTGCTACTGCTGCTGCTACTACTACTGCTGCTACTACTGCTACTGCTGCTGCTACTGCTGCTGCTACCGCTGCTGCTGCTGCCGGTATATCGCGCGCCTCTTTAGACGCCGATCAATTGATGCTTCGCTAATGGGACGCAAGAGAAGCCAGGAGATTTTAATGGAACGTGAGCCCCGCCACCACCACCAGCACCACCAGCGCGGCTTGAGGAGGAGGATAAGGAGGGGGTGGGTGGGGTGGAGATTCGCCGCTGAGTGCTTCACGATGGAAGCTCATCACGAATTAATGAGGCGGACACGACTCGGATGAAGCTGTGTGGTGGTGGTGGTGTGGGGTGGTGAGGGTGGGGGAGGCGGTGAGTCGGCGGTTCGGACGATTCGGGGTGGTCGGTGGCGATCGAGGAGAGAGGAGAGAGATCTGTGATTGCTCGTTACGCGGTCACATCCACGCGTGGTCGTGGTGGTGGTGGTCGTGGTGGTTGTTGGTGGTGGTGTTGGCGCTCGCGTTAGATATGGAACAGGTTCGACGTTTCGGTCACTGTGGCAGCAGCGCGCTTCCTGAAGAGAGCAGATGGGGTAGAGAATAAACCATCATCATCATCTCGAGAAAGAAAGAGAGAGAGAGGTGTAAGTGGCCGCAAATGTCCAGCGCCAGCGTCGCGGAGCTCGCCATGAGACGCGGCTGCGCATCGCCACAACCCGCCACGGAGAGCGGCAGCGGCAGCAGCTACACGCTCTTCACCACGCACGACCTGCCCAGCCATCACCACCACCACCAGTATCCCCAACAACAACAACATCAGCACCATCATCATCAGCAGCAGCAGGGCCAGGAGCTGCCCGTGGCGGCTTGGAGCGAGCGCGTGTCCATCAACGTGTCGGGGCTGAGGTTCGAGACGCGTCGCAGCACCTTGGAGCGCTTCCCCCGCACGCTCCTGGGCGACGCCTCTCGCCTCCTGCGATTCTTCGACCCGCTGCGCGACGAGTACTTCTTCGATCGCAACCGCGACAGCTTCGGCGCGATCCTCTTCTACTTCCAGTCGGGCGGCAGCCTCCACCGGCCCTCCGTGGTGCCCCACGGCCTCTTCGTGGAAGAGGTGCGCTTCTACGACCTGGGCGCCGAGGCGCGCGGCCGCCTCTGCGAGGAGGAGCGCTGTTCCCGGGAGGATCCAGACCGGCCGCCGCCGCTGCCGCGCAATCGCCTCCAGCGGCGCGCCTGGCTCCTCTTCGAGCACCCCGAGAGCTCCGTGTGGGCGCGCGGCGTCGCTCTCGTCTCGGTGCTCGCCACGCTCGCCTCCGTGGTGGTCTTCTGCCTCGAGACGGTGCCGCACGGCGAGCGGAAGAGCGGCGACGAGAAGGGGGCGAGGGGCGAGGAGGGGGGCACGGCAGGCGCGTTCGCCGTCGAGGTGGCGTGCATCGCCTGGTTCTGCCTCGAGCTGCTGGTGCGCTTCTGCGCGTGCCCCGTTAAGGCGGCCTTCTTCAAGAACTTCATGAACATCATCGACGTGCTCGCCATCGTACCCTTCCTCACCATGCTCTGCCTGCCCGACGCCGACATGCAGAGCGCGCAGCAGCAGGCGCTGTCCTTCGCCATCCTCCGAATCGTGCGCCTCGTGCGCGTCTTCAGGATCTTCAAGCTGTCGCGACACTCCAGGGGGCTGCGCATCCTCGGGCAGACCCTGAACGCGTCGATGCGCGAGCTCGGCCTGCTCGTCTTCTTCCTCTTCATCGGCGTCGTCCTCTTCTCGAGCGCCGTCTACTACGCAGAGGTGGACGAGCCGCTCACCAACTTCACGAGCATCCCCGTCGCCTTCTGGTGGTCCATCATCACCATGACCACGGTGGGCTACGGCGACATGTACCCCATCACGCTGGGCGGGAAGATCGTGGGCACGCTGTGCGCCATCGCCGGCGTGCTCACGATCGCGCTGCCCGTGCCCGTGATCGTCTCCAACTTCAACAACTTCTACCACCTCGAGATGGACGGCGGCGGCGACTCCACTCGCGCCTGCGCCGACGACTTCGAGCCAAGCGACGCCGACGACTCGGTCGCCACCGCAGGAGGCCCCGGGATCATCTCCTGCCCCACCTCCTCCTCCACCTCCTCCTCCTTCTGCTGCTGCTGCCGCCCGTCTCGCGGGGCGATCAGTCCCGGCGACATGACGCCCGGCACCGACGCGCCCCAGACGCCCGAGTCGCCGAGGAAGGAGCCGAAGGAGCGGGAGACGGAGGATGAGAAGGGGTCGACGTTGAAACTCCGCGAGATGGGAGACGCGGCACTGGGCGACGAGGAGGAGGAGGTCGAGGATGAGGAGGAGGAGGAGAAGGAGGAGCGCGCGAGCGAGCGGTGCTTGCACTCTTCCCTGGAGTGGGAGGCGAAGGAGGAGGTCGTGGTGGAGACTGACGTGTGATGGACCTCACGTCTCCCTGCGTCTCCATCTCTCTGTCTCCCTCGCCTCCCTCTCGCTCTCGTGCCTCGCCTTATCTCTCCGTGTCTCTCTCTCTCCGTGTCTCTCCCTGCGTCTCCATCTCTCTCGCCTCTCTCTCGCCTCCCTCTCGCTCTCGTGCCTCGACTTATCTCTCCGTGTCTCTCTCTCCGTGTCTCTCCCTGCGTCTCCATCTCTCTCGCCTCTCTCTCGCCTCCCTCTCGCTCTCGTGCCTCGACTTATCTCTCCGTGTCTCTCTCTCCGTGTCTCTCTCCGTGTCTCTCTCTCGTGTCTCTCCGTGTCTCTCTCTCGTGTCTCTCTCTCGTGTCTCGCTCTCTGTCTCTCTGTGTGTCTCACTCTTTGTCTCTCTCCGTGTCTCTTCCTGCGTCTCGCTCTCTGTGTTTCTCTCTGTCTCTCTCCGTGTCTCTCTTCGTGTCTCTCTGCGTGTCTCTCACTGTGTCTCGCTCTCTGTCTCTCTCCGTGTCTCTCTCCGTGTCTCTCTCCGTGTCTTTCTCTCGTGTCTCTCTCCGTGTCTCTCTTCGTGTCTCTCTCCGTGTCTCTCACTGTGTCTCGCTCTCTGTCTCTCTCCGTGTATCTCTCCGTGTCTCTCTCTCGTGTCTCTCTCCGTGTCTCTCACTGTGTCTCGCTCTCTGTCTCTCTCCGTGTCTCTCTCCGTGTCTCTCTTCGTGTCTCTCTTCGTGTCTCTCACTGTGTCTCGCTCTCTGTCTCTCTCCGTGTCTCTCTCCGTGTCTCTCACTGTGTCTCGCTCTCTGTCTCTCTCCGTGTGTCTCTCTCCGTGTCTCTCTCCGTGTCTCTCTCCGTGTGTCTCTCTCCGTGTCTCTCTCCGTGTCTGTCTCCGTGTCTCTCTCCGTGTCTCTCTCTCGTGTCTCTCTCCGTGTCTTTCTTCGTGTCTCTCTCCGTGTCTCTCACTGTGTCTCGCTCTCTGTCTCTCTCCGTGTCTCTCTCCGTGTCTCTCTCTCTCGTGTCTCTCTCCGTGTCTCTCTCTCGTGTCTCTCTCTCGTGTCTCTCTCCGTGTCTCTCTCCGTGTCTCTCTCTCGTGTCTCTCTCCGTGTCTCTCTTCGTGTCTCTCTCCGTGTCTCTCACTGTGTCTCGCTCTCTGTCTCTCTCCGTGTCTCTCTCCGTGTCTCTCTCCGTGTCTCTCTCCATGTCTCTCTCATGTCTTTCTCCGTGTCTCTCTCCGTGTCTCTCTCTCGTGTCTCTCTCTATGTCTCTCCCTGTGTCTCATTCATCTTCTCTCTCCCTCTCTCTGGGTTCATGCCCGGCTAGTTGTTACCAATCGCCTGACGAAGCTGGTGGTGGTTATTGTTGTAATCAACCAGCGACACGTCACAGTACTGGAATTGTAAATGTTGTGTGGGTTTCACTCTCCAACACACAAGCGGTTAGTGCTGCGCTAGTAACTCGTCGGCACGTTCTGTTGACTTGCCAAACCCCTTACTAGTTGGCTGTGTCGGGTGGTGGCGAGTTTAACGACACATTTATATATTTACGCGATCTAAACCAACAAAAAACATGTTGATTGTGGATAATTTTGGTGGCGAAAACCTCCTCCTCCTCCGACGAGGTGTTAAACGGTGCGATTCTAGTGCACGTCTGTGCACAACATCGGATCCCTCCAGGATACATTCAGATTGTGACTGTGATTCTGTCATCGATTATCGCGTCAATCACTCGACAACGTCACCATGTGTCTGTCTGCGTCGGGTGGCGGAGGGCCTTGACGACACGCGTTCGCTCAGACCATTGCGTCGCCTTCAAACCAAACAGCCCGTTATGAACCTAACAGGGTTGTTGTTGTTGTTTTTGTTGGGGCTTCATCGTGTAAATAGAAATGTTGTGCCCTTAAACCCGTAACCGCCACCACCACCACCCGACACGGCCAATTAATAAGGAGGTTGTCTCGTAAGCACCAGGTGGACAATGATTTACGAGTTCCGCACTAACCGCTTGTGTGTTTTGAGTGCAAACTATACATGTTGTGGTGGGTTTCTCTCTCCCAACACGCAACCGGTTAGTGCTGACCTAGTAACTAAACTGGCACTTTGTTTATGTACGTGACTAAATCCTGACCAATTGGCTGGTGGGTTGTTATATTTATGCGATCTCACCCAAACGACAACAAAGCCAACTTTGATTGTGCACAACATTAGGTCGCGAAACCCTCCTGCTGCTACTGCTGCTGCTACGTGTTACACCCTACCTATGATGCGCCCCACGTTGGCTTTTCGAAACCCACCGCGTGCTATCAAGTTGAGCGTGAGCTGGGTGCAGTACCGGATTATCCTCGCAGCACAAGTAGCTACTACATATGTAAGGTTAGAGATTTGTCGTATTATCTTGCTCATAGCAAATGACATATGTAGTAGCTACATATGTAGTAGCTACTACATATGTAGTAGCTACTACATATGTAGTAGCTACACATGCTACGGGCCCCGCACTTTCAAGGGCCCCGCGTTAAATGCTTTCAAGCTATCAACTCTGGCTCAGTGAGTCTGCACTTGCTCTATTACTATAGTACTATACCGCCTTCGACTATTACGAACGACCGGGTGTTTAAGGTTAGAGATTTGTCGTATTATCTTGCTTATAGCAAATGACAAAAATACAATAACTGTACTGTGCAAGTTAACTATGTATGTATTTATAACGTGTTTTTTTTATTTAGGACCCCTTTATAACAAATGCTACAGGGCCCGCACTAGCTTCATCACTGGCTGAGTGCTTCTGCCATCCCCCCCGTACAGCCGAATGGGGCACCGTGGGGGTGGTGGTGGTGGTGGTGGAGGTCGTCGTCTTCATAACGCAGCGATGCTCGCAACAACGCAGAATGCACAGATCGCGTTCACTCGTCGTCAGCAGCAGCAGCAGCAGCTACGGGCTGTTCACTGGGTGGATGTAGTAATGTAAGAGTGTATCGGCATGGTGCATTGGCATGGTGCATTGGCATGGTGCATTGGCATGGTGCATGGGCGTAGTGTATTGCCATGGTGTATCCCCATGGTGTATTGCCATGGTGTATCCCCATGGTGTTTCGGCGTGGTATATCCCCATGGTGTTTCGGCGTGGTGTATTACGGAGTGTTAATCATCTGGACGCAAAGGCGTGCGCTGTTAAATCACGCCACGGCTCGCCACGCGAGCGCGGTGTTGATGATATCGAGGCCGTCCACAGAGGCGGGGGAGGGGTGGGGGTGCGTGCTGGGTCCGGGGGCAAATCCCACCGTGTGCCGCCCCCCCCTGCCCCCCAAAGCGCACGAGGGGGTCCCGGGGCGGTCGCTCTGATTCGCCGTACCCGAGGGACGATCCCGCGCATTGTGTGATTCTTTTTAACGAACAAAACTGCAGGTGGCGCTGTGACGCCGTGACGCTGTTGCCACGTGACCTCGCGCGGCGGTCACACAGAGGCCACGTGCTCAAGCGACGCGTGGCCTGCACCGACGAAGCGTCGACGCCATCGCCCGTGACTTATTTTAAACTGCAAACGATTGTATTGTTACTCTTAGGTTCTTTCGGTAAAGTCGCGTAGGTAAAAATAATAATAAATGAAAATAACTCAATTAAATCACGACGTTTCGGAAGCAACACAAGCCTCCGTCATCAGGGGTAACTGCTCCAGTAAAATTTACTTAATTACGCTCCAGTAATTTTACTGGAGCAGTTACACCTGATGAAGGAGGCTTGTGTTGCTTCCGAAACGTCGTGATTTAATGTAGTTATTGTTATTTATTATTATTTTATAATTATTATTATTTTACCTACGTGACTTTACCGAAATAACCTAAGAGTATGAATCATTGCAGTCACGAAAGCTTCAAATCTAGAACTATTGTATTGTTATTTAATTATTTTCCAGGGTACAGAGCCCACTGAGCTATTCACAGGTGAGCCTGGCAACACGTGATGATAGCTCGTCGTCATCGTCGTCAACACACGTGTAACATGTGGAACAGCAGCCAGATGAAACTAAACTATTGATTGATTTTACCAGGTAAGGCCCACTGAGCTATATAGCGCTCTTTCAGAAGCAAATAATCGCTCAACAATCTTAACACTGCCCATAGGCTTAACACTGCTCATAGACTCAACGCTGCCCATAGACTCAAGACTTCCCATAGGCTTAACTCTGCTCATAGACTCAGCACTGCCCATAGACAACATGTTAACTATCTTAAATTACGAGGTGAGATTCGCTGAACCATAGCTCTGTTCAGAGTCCACCTGGCCGCGCATGATGACAGCTCCTCGTCACAGTGGCCGATATCATCATCGCCGTCACGCGTGGGAATATTTGATAGTAAGGGCCGAATCCTCTGCGGGTGAGTTGGTTCTCAGTGTGGAGGAGGAGGAGAGCAAACCCAGAGGGACCCGAAGAACGCTCCACGGGGAGAGGGAACACGCGGATTCCACTCACTCAATCACACCAACACTCACTCACACCAACACTCAGACTAACACTCACACTCACTCACTCACTCTAACACTCACTCGTATTAAACTCACTCACGGTTACACATACTAACATTTACTCGCACGAAACCTCACTAAACTCACTCAGACTAACACTCACTCACACTAACACTTACTTGCATGAACACACACACACAGACACACACATAACAACAACCGCCATTCGCCACTAAGTGGCGGTGACGTCACCACGACGCTTGTGCCAGGCCATGTGCACCTTGAGGCCACGTGAAGTGTCGAACGTCCGCTGGCAGGAGGTCACGGGGCAGACCCAGGTGCCACGGGTCGACTGACTGAGATGACCGAGATGACTCACACACACTTACACTCACAATAACACTCACCCACACTAACACGCACACCAACACTCACTAACACTCAGTCACTGGAGAACAGGGGAGAGAACACGTGGTCCCCCACTCACTCACTCACCCACACCAACACTCACCCACTCCCACTAACACTCACTCACCCACCATCTCACTCCCACTGTAGAATAGGGGGCGAGAACACGCGGCCAGGGTCTGGGATCGAACCCACGCCTTTCCTGCTGCGTACCAGGCGATGGAGACATCTCCTCGCCATTTGTGAAGGGTTTTTCCACCTGACTGACGCTATTCCGGGAAACGTGTGTGTGTGTTTTCCAACATGATGTAATGTCACCAACTACTTACGGCACTACGTTCGGTTCACGTCTCCGCTGGCCAGCGAAATACAAACGCAGAACCGTGGACATTGAGAATTCGGGGAGAGACAATGCCAGTAAGAGATCGATGCCAATTACCGGTGGTAACCCTTGATGCAGCAAATCTGGCTGTGACGGTCCCACCTGATGACGGAGACTTGTGTTGCCTCCGAAACGTCGTGATTTTTATTTTATTTTTTATTAATTTAAATTTATTTTTTTTACCTACGTGACTTTACCGAAAGAGCTAAGAGTAGGGAACCCTCATGCCAACCCAAGTACGCGGGGCCCGAACACTGCAGTGAGATGATGGCTGTTGTTGTTGTCGTGAGCGGACCTTTGCGAGTCGCACGTGGATTGGCATCAACTCATTTCTTGAGAAGTGCTTTTGTGTTGTTTATTGTATTGTTGGTCTTTCCTTCCCCTCCCTGAACCTCCGAAGAGCAGGGCTGGCTACGTACGGCGCGAAAGAAGTTCAACATGGACCCCCATGGTGAACTGGACTCCCATGGTGAACTGGACTCCCATGGTGAACTGGACTCCCATGACGAACTGGAAATTACATGGTCAGGGCGCAGCAACCAAAATAACAAGAAGAGCCATTTTTTTCGAATTTCAAGAGCCACCACATGGCTACTCCTGAGCCACAGGTTGCAGACCCCCCCCCTGCTATCGACCCCTGCATGCATTACACTGGTCACACTTTTTCTGGCATAAGGTAATTTTGGGGTGCTGATTCCAAATGTGGCATCAGTTTTTGTCCATCACATCAGGTTTTTGAGATATCAAATATTGCATTTTCAATATAAACTGCAGAAGAAAAATATTAAATAAATGTGGATATCTACATAAAATGATATTATAAACACACCATCCTAAAAATACAGCACCATATTTTAACACTAAAGCAGTCACTGACTCGCAACAACTTGCAATCATAAGTGACGGAGTTAATTTCGGGTAAAATTAATGAAAATGGGGTATGCCGATAGCATAAAAATGAGATGTGATAGAGCACATCTGAGATCAGACTTTGTAATCAGCACCCTGAAATTAGTCTAGAACAGCTGCAAAAGTCCAGGCCAGAATATTTTTTTTTGGTTGACCAGTGTTATCAAGAGCAGCGCGTTTGGAGCGTGCCTGGACCCCAAGCGCCGAGCGTCATATAAACCGTTATGCAACGTTGCGTGAAATGTCGTGCTTGTGTTCTCTGTGTGCGTGGTGTTTTTTTTGAAATCGGGAAGTTTCATAACAACTTTACGACCGAGTCGATAATTGTTTCGGATCACTCAGCGCGTGAGTGCACTCGTGAATAGAGAATTACCATAACGAGCATGGAGCCAGACTCATGGCTGTGGGCTCCGTAGTCCAGGCTCCCAATTATGAATTACGCAAATCAATTAATTCCACCTCCAGTCGATCATCCGTTAATGCGTCCCGTTAGTTTGTTATTCACTCATACAGGACGTGAATTCATGTGTGTGTGTGTGCGCGCATTCACTCGCTCGCTAATTGGCCTATCCATTGATTCCGTGGTGGGCCCGTTTCTCGTTAAGTTCACGCACGAGATTCCATCGCCTCGTCCGGTGCCCGCCAGGGATCGTGACCGCAACGTCGACCCCCCCCAACCCCCCCACGATCGCGCAATCAGCCAAACGAGGGCAGCACTCAGCCCCCCAATTAGCGCGCAGGGCACGTGAGCGGCGAGACGCACGCACGGAATGGAGACCACGTGACCACGACCAACACTAACTCCAACCACACTAGCCAGCCAGACACTAGCCCCAACCACACTAGCCAGCCAGACACTAACCCCAACCACACTAACCCCAACCCCAACCACACTAGCCCTCACTCCAACCACACTAACCCCAACCACAGCAACCCTCACCCCAACCACACTAGCCAACTACACTAACCCCAACCACACTAACCCCAACCACAGCAACCCTCACCCCAACCACACTAACCCCAACCACACTAACCCTCACCCCAACCACACTAACCCCAACCACAGCAACCCTCACCCCAACCACACTAACCCCAACCCCAACCACACTAACCCTCACCCCAACCACACTAACCCCAACCACACTAACCCTCACCCCAACCACACTAACCCCAACCACAGCAACCCTCACCCCAACCACACTAACCCCAACCCCAACCACACTAACCCTCACCCCAACCACACTAGCCAACCACACTAACCCCAACCACACTAACCCTCACCCCAACCACACTAACCCTCACCCCAACCACACTAACCCTCACCCCAACCACACTAACCCTCACCCCAACCACACTAACCCTCACCCCAACCACAGCAACCCTCACCCCAACCACAGCAACCCTCACCCCAACCACACTAACCCTCACCCCAACCACACTAACCCTCACCCCAACCACAGCAACCCTCACCCCAACCACACTAACCCTCACCCCAACCACACTAACCCTCACCCCAACCACAGCAACCCTCACCCCAACCACAGCAACCCTCACCCCAACCACACTAACCCTCACCCCAACCACACTAACCCTCACCCCAACCACAGCAACCCTCACCCCAACCACAGCAACCCTCACCCCAACCACACTAACCCTCACCCCAACCACACTAACCCTCACCCCAACCACAGCAACCCTCACCCCAACCACAGCAACCCTCACCCCAACCACACTAACCCTCACCCCAACCACACTAACCCTCACCCCAACCACAGCAACCCTCACCCCAACCACACTAACCCTCACCCCAACCACACTAGCGAACCAGACCCGAGCCCGCGTCACGCCCACGGTGTAGTTGGTGGAGACGCACGTCCGGTCCGGACCGCTGCCCAGCCCCACTTGACCCCCAGCCCCACTTGACCCCCAGCCCAACACCAATCCGCAGCGCCATTCGCCACTGCGTGATGGTGACGTCACCACGATGCCTGTGCCAGGCCAGGTGCACTTTGAGGCCACGTGAAGTATCGAAGGGTCGCTGGCAGGAGGTCACGGGACAGACCCAGCAGGTGCCATGGGTTGACCGACTGAGATTGCTGGCCGATGCACCAGCTGTGCCCCCTACTGTGCCAACTCGCTGTGTTTAAGCCGCCCGGCGCTCCGCTCGTTGTTGTGAGCGTCGCTCCTCCGCCCTCCGTTGTTGCTGGAGGGCGACTGCCTCCAACTGCCCAGTAGCGTCCTTCACGAGCCTCCTCCTCCTCCACAGAGGCCGATCTTGACGCCTCCAGCCCACCCATGACCCCACTACCACCCGTGTAGTAACCACATGGACACAAGAGATAAGGAGTTTCTTTTTAGTATGTATTATCAAAAACAACTTTTTTAAAATCTTAAATGTGTTTTTTTTAGTTTAAAGTGAAATATATACATTACGGATTACACAACATTATTGATAATAAATCGGAATAACAAATACACTGTTAGTCACGCGCGCGTGTGTGCGCACACGTAACGGGCGTGGAGAGACAAGAAGACAGAGAGACAGACAGACGGGTAACTGAAGGACAGAGAGAGACAAAGACGGAGGGGGTGCGGGACATTCAACTCGTGTGGCAGCCACGTGGCGAGGGGGGCATTCATCCGCGTGCGCGGAGGGGTACAGCCGTGGTGAGGGGCGCGGAGGGATACAGACGGGGGCCACTCACTCCGGCGGCGAGTGGGCGGGGTCTAGCGTGATTGCGAGTGACGTCACGGATCGCGGGGGGACGAGAGCCGCCTCTGAGTTCACGGTGGAGGGGTCGGGTTGGAGCTGTCGCTGCTTGGGGTCCTTGGGGAGTCATATTCTTAGGTTTTTTTCGGTAAAAGTCACGTAGGTAAAAAATTTAAATTAATAAAAGTAAAATAAAATAAAAATCACGACGTTTCGGAGGCAACACAAGCTGCCGAAACGTCGTTATTTTTATTTTACTTTTATTAATTTAAATGTTTTACCTACGTGACTTTACCGAAAAAACCTAAGAATATAAATCCTTGCAGTCACGAAAGCTTCAAATCTAGGGGTGCTTGGGGAGTCGGGTTCACGGTGTAGGGTTGCGGGTTTGGTTTCACGTGTAGTCTGGGTGTAGTCTGGGTGTAGTCTGGGAGTTAGCGCTCGGGGTGTTAGGGGTATGCCCGTGAGGTTGAAGGGGGGTCGGAGATTTGGTTCGAGGGTTATAGGGGTTAAGTTATAGGGGTTAAGGTTCATGGTTAGGACTTAGGGCTGTAGCTTGGGTTTAGGGTGATAATGATTGTAAGGGGTAGAGTATTAGGAGTTCGAGGTTGGGGTTATTATTGGATGAGATTGGGGGGGGGGGTAGAAGAGGAAGATAAGGTGGAGGAGGTGGCAGAGAGAGAGAGGAGGGTGGAGGAGAATGGAGGAGAATGGAGGATCGATAAGGGTGAGGAAGGATGAGGAGGAGGGTGATCGCTGAGAGAAGGCACGTGGATGTTATTCGCATCACGAACTCCGTCCGGTGAGAATCAAAACCGATCCCAACGGGACCAGACAACAACGAAAAGTACAGTACAACAATAAAGCATCAATTTTAGGTGTGGCCATTAAAATACAGCTGAGTTTGAAAGTTCAAACAGTCATCGTTATCACCACGACCACCATCATCATCATCATCGTCTATATAATCTTTGCAGTAAAGTTTGTCTTTAATTAGTAAGCGTCACTTTGCGGTGGATTATTTTTTAAAATATTTATATATTTTTTCAATCGATATAATCCACTAATAGGTCTATGACCACCACCCTTACCAGCCATCATCATGATGAGCATCATCCCCCTGCAATCATCATCATGATTAGGCATCATTTCTGTCATCATCATCCCTGCCATCACCATCATCACGATGAGCATCATCCCTGCCATCATCATCAGTAAGCAAACAATGATCTGCACGATTTCTTCATGTGCAAAAGGCCATCATCACCCACCAAAGCATGATCACCATCATCATTATTCCGGCTCATCGTGACAGTCCCGAAATCATCATCATAATGAACCATCGCAATCATTATTATTTAAAGGTCGTAATTGTCAATCGCCAGTTTCAAGGTGGCTGTGCGGAGGCGACGACGGGAGGTCACGAGACGGCGGAGGAGGAGAGATTTCCCGGCCGATGGCGTTCACCTCGATCCGTGCGTCTCTCAGCGTCTCCCGGCGTCGTTCCTTACTCGTCCTGCTGTCGAATGATCTTCTCAAGGAGCCACAGGGCGTCTGGGCCGTGGGCGTCACTCGCTCGCTCTCTCCGAGTGGCCGAGTCTTCAGGAAGATTTGTCCTCCCTCCCCGCCTCCCACCGCAAGGCGATGCCGTTCCAAGGTCCAACTTACTGGCTTCAGGTTGAGAGTTGGTTCGTGTGTGTCTCTTTGTGTCTGATCCTTTCGGCGTGGTGCTGGTCACTCACCCTCTCTCGCCTGCCGTGCCGTGCCGCCCTTCATTAGATGCTGCTACTCGCTAACAGCACTTGCCCCAACAGTTCTATCAAGGCTATACGGATGACCTTTGTCAAGCCTTCATTAGGTGCTACTCGCTAACAGCACTTGCCCCAACAGTTCTGTCAAGGCTATACGGGGGATCTTTGTCTGGCCTTCATTAGGTGCTACTCGCTAACAGCACTTGCCCCAGCAGTTCTGTCAAGGCTATACGGGGGATCTTTGTCTGGCCTTCATTGGGTGCTACTCGCTAACAGCACTTGCCCCAACAGTTCTGTAAAAATGCTATACGGGGGATATTTTGTGCGTCTGTGTCCCACGTGTGTCAGGCAGGCAAGCGAGCGGACTGTGACGAGACAGACGGAACACACGGAAGCTGGTGGCATGCAGATTTGGGGGAGAGTGTGTACACGGGAATCACACAGCCACGGGCACACACAGGCACACACATACATACACATACACACACAGACACACACAGAAACAGGCACACAAATATAGCCTCAACAGACTGTTGGGGCAAGTGCTGTTCGCGAGCACCTATGAAGGCCAGAACGGCACACGAGGGGGTGGCCAGCACCACGCCCGGCCGCTTTTATCTCCCCAGTGACGATGTTTACACACCGCACCAAGTACTCATTTGAGGCCGAGTCGACCAAGGAGAGGCCCAGGACCGGTTCCGATAATCGTCACCGGTGTTGGCCGTGAGCGGGAATCGTACCCAGGTCGCCAGGTTCGTAGCGCAGCGCTAACCACTACACCACCGCTCCCCCACACACGCATGCATACACCCCATCACACACACACACTTGCACGCACACAACACACACACGGTGATAATCACTGACAAGGCAGCTTGGCAACATAAATTAAACAAACAAAGACAACGACGAGTTTAGATATTTGGGGGGCGGTGGGGGGGGGCAAAGTTAAGTGGCAGGGACCAGCAGGGGGCGGGGGGGGGGTCCACCACGACTGTGAACTCTGGAGGAACCTTTGGGGGGTGGTCGTGGTTCTGGTGGTAGTGGGGGGGGGGGCGGGGGGTCGTGGTTCTGGTGGTAGTGGGGGGTCGTGGTTCTGGTGGTAGTGGGGGGGGTCGTGGTTCTGGTGGTAGTGGGGGGGGGGTCGTGGTTCTGGTGGTAGTGGGCGGGGGGGGTCGTGGTTCTGGTGGTAGTGGGGGGGGGGGGGGGTCGTGGTAGGGGGTAGAGCGGACTGCTCGCTCCGTCACCCCCTCTCCCCTTGATCGACCCCCGTCCGCCCCCCGCCTCCCCCACTCCAAACCACGTCCATGCAAATTAATAAGCGGGGGGTGCTGGGCAGGATTGGAGGGGGGGGGGGATTGGTGGAAAGTGGGGGGGGGGGGGGGGAAATCAGATATCAGCCAAACTGGAATAACAGCGAGATCTGCACAGCGACATGCGCTTAAGAGGGCACACACCTGGGAACACACACCTGGGGACACACCTCGGGACACACATCTGCGGACACACCTAGGGACACACCTAGGGACACAC
Organism: Lethenteron reissneri; assembly: GCF_015708825.2. Lineage (NCBI taxonomy): Eukaryota > Metazoa > Chordata > Hyperoartia > Petromyzontiformes > Petromyzontidae > Lethenteron > Lethenteron reissneri. The sequence continues at coordinate 92,127 of NC_083846.1, forward strand.
AACCTGGGGGCGTACACCTGAAGACACCTGGGGACACACACCTGAAGTCACCTGGATGCACACCTGGGCACACACCTGGGGGCGTACACCTGAAGACACCTGGGGACACACCTGGGCACACACTGCTATAATCGAGGCTGAAACTCGGAAGTACGGAACATTCTCTCCTCCTCCCCCCGCCCCCCAGGGGGATGATTATCGCGCGCCACATCCTCCAATTTACGTTGTCCCAAAGCCGTGCAATATGGGATTGCTATAGGATACACAATTAATATAGGGCTGTTATGGATCGGAGTATCTTGTAGCAAATCAACCTCCTCGCCAGGCAGCCGGCCAGCCGACCTCGCTATCGGCATTCCAGATAATAGCGTGAAACGGGGAGCCCTGCTTATAACGCGGAACCGTATAGACTACACCTGCAGCTACCGTAGCATACACCTGGTCGTACCTGTAGCGCTACATTCCTTACCAGGAATTACAACCTGGCCATACCTCTGCACCTAACACCTGTAAAGCCCTACATCATGAGTCCAGACCGGTAATACACACGAGAGCACACCTGAAGCCTACACCTGTAATCCGTTAACCCAGACGTCACACCTGGCCACACCTGGTCACACCTGAAGCCTACACCTGTAACACCTGCAGGCCGCACCAGTAAACCGCACCTGGCCACATCCTGCGAGCCAGTGAAGGGGTTACAGGAGGGCGACGCCAGCCCTTTGCCCTGCTGCTGAGACTGCGAGACAAGGGTGGGTGGGGGTGCGTGCGTGCGAGGTAGGTGTGGGGGAGGGGTGGAGGGGCTGTGCCCCCCCCCCCAATCCGACCCCCTTCCCCCCCAGTAAGGGTCCTCGTGATGGTAAGTGTTAGAGGAGTGGGCGAGTGGGGGGTGGGTAGAAGGCAACACCCCCTCTCCTCGCCCCCGATTCAAACGCTGTAGGAGAGGGAGGGAGACAGAGACGAGGTGGCGTGAGACGGGGACATTGGCAGGACGGGAGATCTCGAGCGAGGCGATGAGGGTGGGAGGGGAGGGGGTTAGAACCTCAAGCCGCCAAGGATCCCGACACTGGGTCCGCCTCATTCCCGAGACGACAAAATCCTCCATCTCGCATCGCACGCGGCACCATCCCCACCCTCCCACCCCCAACCTCCCACCACCCCCACCCACTCACCCCACCCCCACCCACCCTCCCACCCCCACCCACTCACCCCACCCCCACCCACTCACCCCACCCCCACCCATCCTCCCACCCCCACCCATCCTCCCACCCCCACCCATCCTCCCACCCCCACCCACCCTCCCACCCCACCCACCCTCCCACCCCCACCCACCCTCCCACCCCCACCCACCCTCCCACCCCCACCCACTCACCCCACCCCCACCCACCCTCCCACCCCCACCCACCCACCCTCCCACCCCCACCCACCCACCCTCCCACCCCCACCCACTCACCCCACCCCCACCCATCCTCCCACCCCCACCCACCCTCCCACCCCCACCCACCCTCCCACCCCCACCCACTCACCCCACCCCCACCCACCCTCCCACCCCCACCCACCCTCCCACCCCCACCCACCCTCCCACCCCCACCCACCCTCCCACCCCCACCCACCCTCCCACCCCCACCCACCCTCCCACCCCCACCCACTCACCCCACCCCCACCCACCCTCCCACCCCCACCCACCCTCCCACCCCCACCCACTCACCCCACCCCACCCACCCCACCCCCACCCCCACCCACCCACCCACCCTCCCACCCCCACCCACCCTCCCACCCCCACCCACCTCCCCACCCACCCACCCTCCCACCCCCACCCCCCACCCCCACCCACCCTCCCACCCCACCACCCTCCACCCCCACCCACCCTCCCACCCCCACCCACTCACCCCACCCCCACCCACCCTCCCACCCCCACCCACCCTCCCACCCCCACCCACTCACCCCACCACGTGCATCTCCGTGCCGTCGTCAGCACAGACTCGCATTGGCTCGCTCATGGACGGGTATTGTCCATAGACTAGCATTGCCTGGAGACTAGCATTGTCCATAGACTAGCATTGCCTGGAGACTAGCATTGTCCATAGACTAGCATTGCCTGGAGACTAGCATTGTCCATAGACTAGCATTGCCTGGAGACTAGCATTGCCCGTAACTCGTGTCTGCTTGCCAGTGAGCGCGAGTCACCTGCTACGTCCGTTTGACGTTTCCAAAACGTTGAGAACTCTGCCACTGCGCTCCGATGGACCGCTCTCGACATCGCGTGGCCGAACGACCCACCCACCCAGCCCACGCGTGCGACGGGACTTCAATTCGCTTCATCGCAGTTGCCGCATTTCATTTGTTCTGCCCCCTGACAATTTGGTGATCTTGGTGACAACTCTTGAGGAATGAGAACCTCCACCAATCCTTACCCCGGGGTCTCTCTCTCGAGTAGTCCTTCTCAGCCAGGTAAGTCAACTTGAAACGGACTCCGTGACACGCGCGAAACATTAAGTACAAATCGCGCCACACGCGCACACGATGATTGCTGAACGCGTCCCCCGTCAAGGGAGCTATAAACCCATCTCCCCTCATCCTCGCCGCAGCAGCAGCGGCGGCTTTTAGCTCGGCCTATCGAAAACAAAGCGGATCGCCGTATCGCGCGGCGCTATATACACACTACAACCCGCTACCCTACACTACACACTACACTTTTGGATAACCACTGAAACAAAGACGGCCACCGCTTCGCGCGGCGCTTTCAGACGCGCGCTTCTGCGACCGTCTGGAACGGATTTGCACGTCGGTGGGGGGCAATGGCGCACGCATCGTGATGCACCACCCCGACAACAACCACCACAACCACCACCACCCACCACCCACCACCCACCACCGCCACCGCGTCGCCTCTGTCCACCCAGCCGCGTGAACAACGAGGGATTGACCACAATCGGTCGGGCGGCACGTCACGTGCGGCGGCGGGTGAGGCGGCCGTGACGTCACCGCGGTTGTTGTGACGTCACCGCCACTTCGTGGCTAATGGCGGCTGCTGTTGTCGTCGTTGCCCCAACGAGTCGGTGAAGGCTACACGGGGGAGCTGCTTTGTCTCTGGTGGGGGTAACGCGCGGGTTTACAACCAGAACGAAAATCGCTCCACTGGACGGGGCCTACCAGAGGCCTCTCTTAGGGGGGGGGGGGGGGGAGGGGTATATACTTTGGCCTCCTCTTCCACGGCGTCACGTTTCACAAACCAGAAGTGAAACCAACGTTTGGGCCAACGTTGGGTCAATGTTATAATTCGGTTGGAAACGCACACGCATGTTTACAAACGTGCGCGCGCCTGTAGCACGCGCCGGTACGTATGTTTCTTTTTACTTTGGGAACCACGTGGCGGGCGTCGGGGTGACGGTGGCTCGGCCTCTCAGACTCCTCAGGTTGTGTGGAGCGTTCAAATCCAGAAAACCCATCGTGACTCGGTGGTCGATACACTCGGTACCGCTTTGTGAGAACGTGGATCTAGAATCTCGCTTCTAAGCGACGGGCAATCTGCTCGCTAACAAACTGCACCGCGCACCCAACCACCTGTATGCACCACACAAACTCCGTGGTATATGCACCACTCCCAACCACTCGCAGTCAAAACACAGGCGCACACACGCAGACAGGCACACAACATACGCACAGACCAAGTACACGCACACACACACCCGACATGCATGATTCCCATCACACGCACGCACACACACGTGTGCGTGTCCCGTGCGTGTCCTGCGCGTGTGCGTGCGTGTGTGTGTGTGTCCGTGCGTGTCTGTGCCCATGCCCACTCGTGTGTGTCCGTGCCTGCGCGTGTGTCCGTGCCTGAGCGTGTGTCCGTGCGTGCCCCTACACAACGGTGTGCTGCGCGCTGCAGGAGGCGTTGCTGGGGCGGTGCCCCCCCCGCTCGTCGACCCCCACCCCCCCTTCCGCCGGCTCGAGCCCCCCCCCGGCCCTCCCCCCGGCGGGGCTCTCCGCCCGCTCGCGCCCGGCCCCCACGCTGCTGCCGTTGTGCTGCTGGTTGCTGGCCCTCTCCGCTCCCTCCCGCGACGAGTCCCCCAGTTCCCGCTGGGACGATTCGAGCGGGTCGCCACCTCCGCCTCCTCCTCCTCCACCTCCTCCTCCTCCTCCACCTCGCCTCTCGCGTCCTCCGTCCTTGTTCTGGCCCAGGTTCCCCAGGAGCTGCATCTTCTCCTGCTCCTCCTTGAGGAAGGTGGCGACGATGAGCGTCCGCTCCTTCTTCAGGCAGTCCGCGATGTCCTTGGGGATGTCGGGGATGAGCCAGTCGAGGACGTTGCTCAGGAACATGACGAGGTTCTGTGGGAGACGGGGGTAGAGGGTGGAGGGTGGTCACGGCAGGATTGGGGTGAAGGTGATGCTAGGCAGCTAGAGGGCCACCCCCCCCAAGGCGAGATGTGAATGTTACGGGCAAGTGGGTCACAGATGAATTGAGTGAACGAGCGAGCGGGTGAGTGAGTGAGTGGACGAGCGAGCAGGGGAGTGAGCAGGTGAGTGAGCGGGCGAGCGGGTGAGTGAATGAGCGAGCGGGTGAGTGAGCGGGTGAGTGGACGAGCGAGTGAATGAGCGAGCGGGTGAATGAGCAGGCGAGCGGTCGAGCGGGTGGGTGAATGAGCGGGTGAGTGAGTGAGCGGGTGAGTAGGTAAGTGGCGAGCGGGTGAGTGAATGAGTGAGCGGGTGAATGAGTGAGTGGGCAAGCGAGTGAATGAGCGAGCGGGTGAATGAGCGGGTGAGTGAGTGAGTGGGCGAGCGAGTGAATGAGCGAGCGGGTGAATGAGCGAGCGGGTGAGTGAGCGGGTGAGTGGGTGAGTGGGCGAGCGAGTGAATGAGCGAGCGGGTGAATGAGCAGGCGAGCGAATGTGCTGCGAGTGAGCGGTTGAGCGAGCAAGCAAGCGTGTGGTGAGCGTGCGGTGAGGGAGCGGCGAGGGTGCGATGAGGGTGCGGTGAGGGTGTGGTGAGGGTGCTATGGTGCGGGGAAGCTGCTCGCCTGGAAGATGATGACAAAGGCGAGGCGGGCGGCCATGACGGCCCAGTACTGCTTGTTTGTGTCGTACGCTCGCTCCGAGCCCGGCGGGTCACGGTAGTCCTTGTACCTGCACCGCCCCCGCCGGCAGCCACCACCACCACCACAATCGCCACCACAACACCGCAAGTTAGTACTGCGGTCGGGATGCACACGGAGCCGTGTCTGAGCAGCGGCGTCACACGCGGGGAGACGCAGAGGCGACGTTGGCGACTTGCCCGCCCACCCGCTCGCCCACTTGCCTGTCCACCAACTTACTCAAACCAACCCACCCACCCGCTCGCCCACTCGCCCACCCACCCACTTGCCTGTCCACCAACTTACTCAAACCAACCCACCCACTTGCCCGCCCGCCCACCCCACCCACTCACCCACCAACTTACTCAAACCAACTCGCCCAATAACCAACCCACCCACCCCATCACCAACCCATTCAACGACAACATAACGTAGAAAATATGGCTTCCCCCACCATCGCTACCCTCTCAACTCGACGACGAGGGCCCAACGACGATAACCCGACAATGACAACACGACAGACGACGACGACGACGACGAGCGGGCCGACCTGCAGGAGAGGACCTGCGCGTCGCTCCCCGTGCCCACGTCGCCGGCCGGCCCGGTGCCCTCGGCGAAGTCGCTGACGTTGAAGTGCGACAGCGTGTGGTCCACGAAGCCCCGCATGGAGCCGTCCGCGCTGTACATGTACAGGTAGACGAGCCGCGGGATGAAGTCCGACGTGGTCGAGATCACAAACGCCTGGGGGGGGGGGGGCGGGGGGGTGAGAGGTCACACGGTGGACCGATTGTTGGGTCACGGCGAGGGGTTACGGACGGAGGGAGGGAGGAGAGCGACCGAGCGGTGGTGCAGCGGTGAGCGCGCCGAGCCACGAACCCGGCGACCCGAGTTCGATTCCCGCTCACGGCCACCAACGCCGGTGACGGTTATCTGAACCGGTGCTGGGCCTCCCCTAGGTCGACTCAGCCTCAAATTAATACCTGGTGCGGTGTGAAAACATCGCCACTGGGGAGACAAAGGCGGCCGGGCGTGGTGCTGGCCACCCACCCCCTTTTGCGAGTTCCCAGCCTTGCTAGGCGCTGCTTGCTAACAGAACTTGCCCCGACAGTCTGATGAGAGGCTACACGGGGGATCTTTGGCTGACGGGGAGAGTGGGTGATGGACGGACATAGTGTGCGTTTGAAGGGGGATGAAAGTGGATGACATGGGATGTGTTGGCTGGAGTGAGGGGAGGGGAGGGAGTGAGGGGAGGGAGTGAGGGGAGGGGAGGGAATGAGGGGGAGGGGAGGGAGGGAGCGAGGGAAGGGAGGGAGCGAGGGGAGGGGGGGGGAGGGGAGGGGGGGAGGGGAGGGAGGGGAGGGGGGGAGGGGAGGGGAGGGGAGGGGGGGAGGGGAGGGAGTGAGGGGGGGAGGGGAGGGGAGGGGAGGGTGGGAGGGTGGGAGGGGAGGGAGTGAGAGGAGGAATGAGGGGAGGGAGTGAGGGGAGTGAGGGGAAGGGAGGGAGCGAGTGGAGGGGAGGGAGTGAGGGGAGTGAGGGGAGTGAGGGGAGTGAGGGGAGTGAGGGGAGTGAGGGGAGTGAGGGGATTGAGGGGAGTGAGGGGAGTGAGGGGAGTGAGGGGAGGGGAGGGAGCGAGTGGAGGGGCGTGAGGGGAGTGAGTGAGGGGAGTGGAGGGGAGTGGGGTGGAGTGAGGGGAGGGGAGGGGGGAGGGAGGGGAGGGGGGAGGGGAGTGAGGGGAGTGAGGGGAGTGAGGGGAGTGAGGGGAGTGAGGGGAGGGAGCGAGTGGAGGGGAGTGAGGGGAGTGAGTGAGGGAGGTGAGGGGAGTGAGTGAGGGGAGTGGAGGGGGAGTGAGTGAGTGAGGGGAGGGGAGGGGGGGAGGGGAGTGAGGGGAGTGAGGGGAGTGAGGGGAGGGGAGGGAGCGAGTGGAGGGGGGAGTGAGGGGAGTGAGTGAGGGGAGTGGAGGGGAGTGAGTGGAGTGAGGGGAGGGGGGGAGGGGAGGGGAGGGGGGGGGGGAGGGAGTGAGGGGAGTGAGGGGAGTGAGTGGAGTGAGGGGAGGGGGGGAGGGGAGGGGAGGGGGGAGGGGAGGGAGGAGTGGAGTGAGGGGAGGGGAGGGGAGGGGGGGAGGGGAGGGGAGGGGGGGAGGGGAGGGAGTGAGGGGAGTGAGGGGAGTGAGGGGAGTGAGGGGAGTGAGCGAGTGGGGGGAGTGAGGGGAGTGAGTGAGGGGAGTGGGGAGGGGAGTGAGTGGAGTGAGTGAGGGAGGGGAAGGGGGGAGGGGAGGGGAAGGGGGGAGGGGAGGGAGTGAGGGGAGGGGACGTGAGTGAGGGGAGTGAGTGAGGGGAGTGAGTGAGGGGAGTGAGTGAGGGGAGTGGAGGGAGCGAGGGGAACGGGAGGAAGGAAGAGCGAGGGCGTAGTGGGGATGGAATCCCCGACTCACGTTTGTGATGACGCTGAGTTTCCCGATGCCGGACAGGATGTTGAACCAGATTCCTGGGGGAGCCACGGAGCAGAGGGGGGGGGGGGAGATCAGGTGGAGGGAGGGGCTGGGGGGGGCAAGCCATCGCGCGCCAGCTCGGTGCAGGCCACACAAAACCACGACGATGACGTCGTCTATTTAAGGCGCGCGGCTCTCACAAACCCATCTGTGTTGTGTGCCCTCCTCCACCCGGCAGTGTCCATTGGCGAGCCCCGTCACGTGAGCCTAAAAGCGCCGCCATCAGCAGCAGACCGCGGCGCAACGGTTCGGTCGGGTGCGCCAAGACGGCAAACCGCAACGTTTACACAGAATGCGTCAAATCGTCCCAAACGCTCCTTGTCACACGCGGCTTGCCAACATCTTAATACGGAGAGGACCCGCAGAGCTTGGGCGGGGGGGGGGGGCTCCCTCACCGCCGCCATCGGCTGCCTTCCGGCTCTGTGCGTGTGCTGCGAGAGACGCTACTCGAACGAACCACGTGAATGTATTATACTAAACATAGTTGTTGTTTGTATTTTCATTTGTTGCGCGTGATTGTATATCTGGCATCGACCCGTCTCCGCGCCAACGCCCGCCCCACCGCACACTCGGGTCATCCTCCGCCGTGGCAGCGGCTCCTGGCTGCCCATGGAACAAGAAACGCGTTCTGCATCGTGCGCTTCAGATGCGATATACACCACACTATTTACTACACTAAACATTACTCTACACACTACACTTTTGGCTGGCCATCAAACTAATAAGGCCACCGCATCGCCCGGCGCTTTCGGGTGCGCTTCTGCGGCCGTCTGGAACGCTCTTCCTTCGATATTAAGGAAGCCACTTGGAGCTGTGCACTAATAAATCATCATCGACATTGACAAACTCGTTCCTTCAAAATCGATTTTTGTGTTTAGTTTGTTGTCCTTCCCCGCGCCATCGCTTGGCGCGGTTGACTACCTACGGTGCGAAAGAAGTTCAACGTACACACATCATCCTCATTGCGCCGGGGTGACACGTGTTAGAGCTGGCTGCGTTTTGCTGATCGTGCCACTGGGTGGCGGGGCTGTGTCACGTTTACAGTGATGGAACGACATGAGCCAATGGTCAAGTTGACTCGGTGTGTGACGAGGTGGAAACTCTGAGACCGGGATCGAGAGGTTACGTTTGCAAGAGCGATTTAATGAGTGGACGAGTGAGTGTACAAGTGGGTGGGTGGGTGGGTATGCGGGTGAATGAATGAGTGGGTGATGAAGATCGTGAGTGAGCGAATGAACGAGTGAGTGAGTGAATGAGTAAGTGGGTGAGTGAGATCGTGAGTGAGTGAATGAGTGAGTGAAATCGTGAGCGATGTGAGTAGGTGAGCGAGTGGGTGAGTGAAATCGCGAGTGAATGAGCGAGTGGGGTGAGTGGGTGAGTGAGTTCCAGTTTCAAGTGGATGTTGTGTAAACAGTAAAACACTCGAAGAGAGACCGGGAGAATAGGCGTCAGTCTGGGGATCGCTGCTCTGTGCGTGCGATCCCCACACTGTGGCTGTTTGCGGTTATTGTTGCCCTTGTTGTTATTGAGATTATTGCGGATGTGATGTAGTGGTGGTTGCGGTGGTTGTTGCGGTGGTGGTTGTTGCGGTGGTGGTTGTTGCGGTGGTGATTGTTGCGGTGGTGGTTGTTTGCGGTGGTGGTGGTGGTTGTTGCGGTGGTGGTGGTGGTGCGGTGGTGGTGGTGGTGGTGGTTGCGGTGGTGGTGGTGGTTGCGGTGGTGGTGTGGTTGCGGGTGGTGGTGGTTGCGGTGGCGGGTGGGTGGTTGGTTGGGTTGCGGTGGTTGGTGTTGCAGTGGTGGTGGTTGCGGGGTGTGGTGTGGTGGTGGTTGCTGGTGGTGGGGTTGTTGCGGCTGGGTGGTGGTTGTTGCGGTGGTGGTGTTGCGGTGGTTGCGGGCCCCCCACCGATGTCCTTGGGCCGCGCACGGCCGTGGGCCTCCGCAGCTCGGAGACGAACTTCTTGGCGTCGAGGCGGATCTCGATGACGTGTTGAGCAGCGCGAAGAGCGGCGCCAGTGGGAAGGACGCCACGAACAGCGTCACGAAGCCAAATTGGATGACTGGGGGGGGGGGGGGGGTGAGAGGAGTAGACGACCAACGTCATCAGCAGCAGCAGTAGCAGCAGCAGCCGCAGCAGCAGCAGCAGCAGCAGCAGCAGCAGCAGCAGCAGCAGCAGCGAGCAGCAGCGTCGTCGTCGTCTTGAAGATCCCACGGTGATCTCGGGCACCGTTAACGACACTGCACCACCGCCAACACCGTCCTGACGGAGCAGCAGCAGCACGTGGGGGACTGGTGCGGCCGGACAAGCGGGGTCTGTGTGGCCACAGAATGTGCACGGGGGGGGGGGGGGGGTGGGGGTCGCGGTGGGGTGCCGGGGGGTCGCGAGGTCGCTGTGGCCGTGACGAACGAGCGGCTGGGCCGCGTGCGTGCGCGTGAGCGGCGTGTCCGGCACGTACTCATCTCCATGTACTCCGGGGTGAGGCCGGCGTAGGGGTCGAGCTCGTGGTCCAGGTCCCAGCGGCGCTTTGGGGAGCCCCTCGGGGTCCCCGCCGCCGCCGTCGCCGCCGCCGTGGTGGTGGTGGTGCAGGTGGAGCACCTCTTCTTGCGCAAGCTCCGCAGCAGCTTTTTCATCCTCCTGCATCGTCAGCGTCCGCATCATTGTGATGACCGTTGCAATAATCGTCGTCGTCGTCATCATTGTCATCATTATCGTCATCGTTGGCATTATTGATATTATGATGACCGTTGCAATAATCGTCGTCGTCGTCGTCATTGTCGTCATTGTCGTCATCGTTGACATTATGATGACCGTTTCAATAATCGTCATCGTCTTCAAACATCTCCACAATCATCTCTACATTAACATCGTCTTCGGCATCATCGGCTGATGACGATGTTAATGATTGTTGCTATAATCATCATGATATCATTAACATAAATCTCGTCATCATCATCATCATCTTCATTATAGTAATCATCATATTCATCTTTCATCATTATAATCATCATCTTTATTATAGTAATCATCATATTCATCTCCGTCATCATCGATGTGGCTGTGGTGGTGGTGGTGGGACCTCACGGGATGCCGATCTCAAAGAGGTTGTTCTGGATGAGCTGCTTGCCGAGCATGATGATGCTCAGCTGGATGCAGAGCTCCATGAGACAGCCACCCGGGGCAAACGACACGTGGGGAGACACGTGGTGAGAACACGTGGTTGAGGACACGCGGGGGGACACGGGGGGACACGCGGGTGGACACGCGGGGGGGACACGCGGGGGGACCACGCGGGGATGACACGCGGGGAGACACGCGGGGAGGAGGACACGCGGGGAGACACGCGGGGAGACACGGTTGGTAGACACGCGGGGAGACACAAGGAGGACACAAAGAGGAGGAAACGGAGACAAGGATGCAGCACGGAGAGGACACGGAAAACGCTGGGACGCGGTGTGAAGTCGGACATGGGGGAGGATGCGATGAGAGGGCTGGTGACGGTGTCAAAGATGATGAGGAGGTGCTCACCTCCTCCATGCGATGACCGGGGAAGACGTACACGTAGCTTCCTGGTCTCCCCACAAACCTGCACGTGCACACAAAGATAAAGGCCCCCCATGTAGCCCACGCACACTGCCGGGGCAAGTTCTGTCAGCGAGTGGCACCTACGCCTCTGTCTCCCCAGCTGCTCGCTCACGGCCGGAGAGTCACCGCTGGCGTTAGCCGTGGCTGGGATTCGAACTCGGACCAATGGGGTTCGTAGCTTGGTGCGCGAGACGGCGTGGAAGAGTAGGCCAAGCGTGTACCCCTGTAGGGGGGGGGGGGGGATCTCCGGAGCTGTCTATGAGAGTGAGCAGACATCGCGTGACGATTTGGCTTTCGCGGGTTTAACGACGCATTCATATTTTCGCGATCCAACCCAACAAAAACCTCTGTTATGGACTGTGTTACGAGTTGACATATCATTATTTCTATGGGACCGTTTTCCAGTATCAAAGATGATGAGAACTAAGTAGAGGTTTTACCCCTCTCTGTCAATGTGACACGTGTCCACGTGTCCAGCCAGCACGTTTCGCCACACGCACGGGGGCTACTGCAGAGTCCATGCCTTGCAAAAGGTCCCCTCTGTGGCGTTTGACTGTCTTGACACCTCCTGCTGTATTGCCAGGAACCCGATTCTTACTCATCATCATCATTATAATTATTATAATAATTATAATTATTATTCTGCATGCTCCCTTCCGAGGCTACGTGAGTCGTTGTTGACGGTGGCGTTGGGAGGGAGAGGAGTGAGGGTGGGGGAGGGAGGGAGGGAGGGGAGGGTGGAGGAGGGATGGAGAGGGGGAGGGTGGAGGAGGAGGGATGGAGAGGTGGGAGAGGGGGAGGGAGGAATGGGAGGGATGGGAGGGAGGGAGGGGGAGGGATGGGAGGGAGGGAGGGGGAGGAAGGGAAGGAGGGAGGGAGGGAGGGGGAGGGGAGGGAGAGGTGGGTGAGGGAGGGAGGGAGGGAGGGGAGGGTGGGGGAGGGATGGAGGGAGGGAGGGAGCAGCGTGGCTCACCGCCCCTTGAAGAAGGCCACGTAGAAGATGGTGGTGTACGAGTTGACGAACTTGAGCAGAAACGATTTGAAGATCAATCGCTCCTCAAACTCCTTGTCAGTCTTGGGCACCTCTGTGTGTGCACGTTATTGAGTGTGTGGATGCGTGGGTATTAATTTGCGTGTGTGTGTGGTGCGTGTGTGTGTGAGAGAGTGTGCGTGCATGTGTGCGTGTGTGAGCGTGTGTGTGAGCGTGTGTGTGAGCGTGCGTGTGAGCATGCGTGTGAGCATGCGTGTGAGCGTGTGTGTGTGCGTGTGTGTGTGCGTGTGTGTGAGCGTGTGGGTGTGCATGCGTGTGCGAATGTACAGGCAGAGATCACAACCGAGAACTAAATGAGGGAATGAGCAATGTACTGGTGCCAGGCTAGGTACACACAAAGACAAAGCCCCCCCCCCCCACACACACGCGCGCGCACACGCCGGGGTGCCAGGCTAGGTGCACCGTACCCACCGATCTGCGTGAGCCAGCGCGCCACGGAGCCGTAGATCTCGTCCAGGATGAGGATGATGATGAGGTTGATGACGACGGCGGTGGAGGTGACGATGACGCGGTTGTTGGAGCGCTGGTACGCGTTCGTGCTCACCGCCAGCGCCGCCGACACCGAGATGCGGTACACGATGAGCGCAAACACGATCGCAAACGTCAGCCCGATCTGCAAACGCGCGACCACACGCGTGTTAGAAGCGTGTTACATACACGTGTCAAACGCGTGTTACATGTGTGTGACATACACGTGTTACACGCGTGCGTGATATACACGTGTCAAACGCGTGTTACATGTGTGTGACACACACGTGTTACATGACATCGGCCCGATCTGCAAAGCGCAAGGTATGAGTGGGTATGTGGTGTGTGTATGGGTATGTGTGTGTGTATGGGTGTGTGTGTGTGTATGGGTATGTGTGTGTGTATGGGTATGTGTGTGTGTATGGGTATGTGTGTGTGTATGGGTATGTGTGTGTGTATGGGTATGTGTGTGTGTATGGGTATGTGTGTGTGTGTATGGATATGTGTGTGGTATGGGTATGTGTGTGTGTGCGTATGGATATGTGTGTGTATGGGTATGTGTGGTGTGTATGGATATGTGGTGTGTATGGGTATGTGTGTGGTATGGGTATGTGTGTGTGTGTATGGGTGTGTGTATGTGTGTGGGTACAAGTAGGCGGGTACCATGAAGAGGATAGAGGAGAAGTTGATGGCGTAGCTGGGAAGTCGATCTCTCCACGTCAGCTTCAGCTCCTCGTCCTGTCCACACACGCGCAGACACACGCGCACGCGGGCAAGCAGACGCATGCACGCACACGCGCAAACATGCAGACACACAGACATGCACAGACACGCAGACACGCACACGCGCAGATACGCAGACACGCAGACACGCACAGACACGCAGACTCGCAGACACGCACACGCGCAGACACGTACAGACACGCAGACACGCACAGACATGCAGACACGGAGACATGCACACGCGCAGACACGCAGACACACACACGCAGACACACACACACACGGGCACGCTATTGAGGCTCGCGATCATCGGCCGCGAGCAGTGCCGGTTAGCGCTGCGGCAGCGCCTGTGGTGGCTGCCAGGGGTCACGGGGGTCACGGGGTCGTCAAGGGGGTCACCACGGGGTCGTCACGGGGGTCACCACGGGGTCGTCACGGGGGTCACCACGGGGTCGTGATATGCAACAGC
>NC_083846.1:106478-142895 GCF_015708825.2 Lethenteron reissneri
AGATAACCTTTATCGGGAGTGAGCTGGCTATCACAAATGACGGCTTAACGAAAGTGCCTTCTAATGTGAAATCTCAGGCAGCGGCAGCAGCAGCTCAATACTCTGAACGTGTGATGTTGATTCGAACTGTGGAGGGGAAAAACCGGAGGGAGGAACCGGAGAAAAATCCACGCGACCACGGGGAGAGAGAGAGAGACGCAAACTCCAAATATACAGCAGCTGGCGTCAGGGTCGCGATCAAACCCACGGACCTCCTGCATACCAGGCGAGGGAGTTAACATCTCCTAGCCACCGTGATGATGATGAGAGAGAGACACACGCAAACTCCAAATATACAGCAGCTGGCGTCAGGGTCGCGATCAAACCCACGGACCTCCTGCATACCAGGCGAGGGAGTTAACATCTCCTAGCCACCGTGATGATGATGAGAGAGAGAGACACACGCAAACTCCAAATACAGCAGCTGGCGTCAGGGTCGCGATCAAACCCACGGACCTCCTGCATATCAGGCGAGGGAGTTAACATCTCCTAGCCCAATTTGTTGGCACGGATAACCAAGAGGATGTATCCCCCAGATCACGCGCCGCATGAATCACAGGGAACCAGGACCACAACTTTATTTCTCAGTCAGTGCCGTGCAATCATCCATCTGCCTGCGGTAACAAAAATCCTTAAAGCAACACCCGGTACCAGATTTCGGTTACAAATCAATTCTTGGCACACCCAAAACACACACACACACATACCATGCCAAGGCCCGTATTGTATCGGGTCCAACCCGGACAGGTGGCAACCCGAGGGTGGGTGGGTGAATGAGTGGGTAAGCAAGAGTCTGAGTGGATGGGTGAGCGAATTATTGGTTTGAGTGAATGAATGGGTTAATGAGTGAGTGGATGGGAGGGTGAATGGTTGAGTGGTAGGGTGAATTAATGGGTGAATTAGTGAGGAGGTGGTGTGGACGGGTGGGTGTCTGAATGTATCAGTGAGTGAATAAGTGAGTGGGTGAGTGAGTGGATGAGTTGGTGTTTGAGTGGATGAGTGAGTGAGTCGATGGGTGGATCTTTGGGTGTTTGAATGAGTGAGTGGGTGAGTGAGTGGATGAGTGAGTGAGTCGATGGGTGTTTGAATGAGTGAGTGGATGAGTGGGTGTTTGAGTGGATGTGAGTGAGTCATGGGTGGATCTTTGGGTGTTTGAATGAGTGAGTGGGTGAGTGAGTGGATGATGGATGATGAGTGAGTGAGTCGATGGGTGTTTGAATGAGTGAGTGGATGAGTGGGTGTTTGAGTGGATGAGTGAGTGAGTCATGAGTGGATCTTTGGGTGTTTGAATGAGTGAGGGGTGAGTGAGTGGATGAGTGGATGAGTGAGTGAGTCGATGGGTGTTTGAATGAGTGAGTGGATGAGTGGGTGTTTGAGTGGATGAGTGAGTGAGTCGATGGATGGATCTTTGGGTGTTTGAATGAGTGAGTGGGTGAGTGAGTGTATGAGTGGGTGTTCGAGTGGATGTCAAGCGTGGGTGGGTGGGTGAGTGGGTAAGGCGATAGGGTCTGCCACCTCCGTCACGGATTGCATCGGGACAGGTGGCAACCGCTCTGAGCCCACGTAACCACGCATCCGAGGACGCTACGGGTGGCCGGGGGCGACCTCGGCCAAGTGCCGTGGCGGGTCGCTCGCTCGGCTTAAATACCGAGCCGATTTAGATCTTTTATTGCAGCACACGCACACACGCGCACACACACGCACACACGCGCACGCACACACACGCGCACACACACACACGCAGACACACGCAGACACACACACGCGCACACACGCGCACACACACACGCAGACACACACACACGCAGACACACACGTAGACACACACACACGCAGACACACACTCACGCAGACACACACGTAGACACACATGTTCACACACACGCAGACACCACACGTAGACACACACACGTAGACACACACGTAGACACACACTCACGTAGACACACACACGCGTAGACACACACGTAGACACACACTCACGTAGACACACACACGTAGACACACACACACGTAGACACACATGTTCACACACACGTAGACACACACTCACGTAGACACACACGTAGACACACACACACGTAGACACACATGTTCACACACACACGTAGACACACACACACACACGTAGACACAAGCAGACACACACACGTTCACACACATGCAGACACACACACGCAGACACACACACACGTAGACACACACGTAGACACACACACGTAGACACACACACACGCAGACACACACACGCAGACACACACACACGTACACACACACACGTACACACACACACGTACACACACGTAGACACACGCGAGCGCTTATCTACTCCGCAGATTGATGAGCGTGCGTCACTGCGGTGGTGCACGAATTGGCGCTGCGAGTGAGTTTTAGTGCGAGGCGCGCGCCACCCGCGCGGGCCGCTGTCGCCCTTCCAAGACCCCCCCCCCCACCGGGCAAGCCTTGGACAAGCGGTGACCCCCACCCCCCCACCGGACAAGCCTTGGACAAGCGGTGACCCCCACCCCCCACCGGGCAAGCCTTGGACAAGCGGTGACCCCCACCCCCCCCCGGAGCCACTCCGCGCGGTGGTCACGGGGCGAGGGCGTCGGAGTGCGGCCACCCCCTCCCACCCCCCCACCTCCCACCTCCCACCCCACCTCCCCGGCCACAACGCTTCTGGCAAGCCCTGGCGAGGCTGTTGGTCTCACCGTGCCGCTCGCTTGTGGCCCAGTTGACCGTGGCGAGGCGGAGGAAGCTCCTCTGCTATGAATAATGTTGGTCGCGAAAGTACCACTACCACCACCACTACTATTACTACCACCACCACTACTACTACTACCACCACTACTACTACTACCACCACACTACTACTACCACCACTACTACTACTACCACCACCACTACTACTACTACCACCACCACTACTACTACTACCACCACCACTACTACTACTACCACCACCACCACCACTACTACTACTACCACCACCACCACTACTACTACGCACGAAACCAAAGCCGCGTTGAGGATGAGCCTTGAGGGCTTAGCGGCCTTCAGCAAAAAGCACTCCCGAAGCGGTGAAGACACGAGAAGAGAGAAGAGAGAGAGTGAGAGAGTGGGAGAGTGAGTGAGAGTGAGGGAGTGAGTGAGAGAGTGAGTGAGAGAGATAGAGAGTGAGTGAGAGAGTGAGTGAGGGAGTGAGTGAGAGAGAGTGAGTGAGAGAGTGAGTGAGGGAGTGAGTGAGAGAGTGGGAGGAGAGTGAGAGAGAGTGAGAGAGTGAGTGAGGGAGTGAGTGAGTGAGAGAGTGAGGGAGTGAGTGAGTGAGAGAGTGAGGGAGTGAGTGAGAGAGTGAGTGAGAGAAAGAGTGAGTGAGAGAGTGAGAGAGTGATGAGTGAGAGAGTGAGAGAGTGATAGAGTGAGAGAGTGAGTGAGAGAGTGAGTGGGAGAATGAGTGAGTGAGAGAGTGAGTGAGAGAGTGAGTGAGAGAGTGAGAGAGTGAATGAGTGAGAGAGTGAGAGAGTGATAGAGTGAGAGAGTGAGTGAGAGAGTGAGTGGGAGAGAGAGTGAGTGAGAGAGTGAGTGAGAGAGAGAGTGAGAGAGTGAGTGAGTGGGAGAGAGAGTGAGAGGAGTGAGTGGGAGAGTGAGTGAGTGAGAGAGTGAGTGAGAGAGAGAGTGAGTGAGAGAGTGAGTGGGAGAGAGTGAGTGAGAGAGTGAGTGGGAGAATGAGTGAGTGGGAGAGAGAGTGAGAGAGTGAGTGGGAGAGAGAGAGAGAGAGTGAGTGAGTGGGAGAGTGAGTGAGAGAGTGAGAGAGTGAGAGAGAGAGTGAGTGAGAGAGTGAGGGGAGAATGAGTGAGTGGGAGAGAGAGTGAGAGAGAGTGGGGAGAGAGAGTGAGAGAGTGAGTGGGAGAGTGAGTGAGAGAGTGAGTGGGAGAGAGAGTGAGTGAGAGAGTGAGTGGGAGAGAGAGTGAGTGAGAGAGTGAGTGGGAGAATGAGTGAGTGGGAGAGGAGTGAGTGAGAGAGTGAGAGAGTGAGTGGGAGAATGAGTGAGAGAGTGAGTGAGAGAGTGAGTGGGAGAGAGAGTGAGTGAGAGAGAGAGTGAGTGGGAGAGAGAGTGAGTGAGTGGGAGAGTGAGTGAGAGAGTGAGTGGGAGAGTGAGTGAGAGAGTGAGTGAGAGAGTGAGTGGGAGAGAGAGAGAGTGAGTGGGAGAGTGAGTGAGAGAGGGAGTGAGTGAGTGAGTGAGTGGGAGAGTGAGAGTGATTGACGTGACGTTTCGCCAGTAATCACAACTAGCTCATCAGGCGACAGCCAGAGTTGTTGAGAAGTCCTCCTGCTTCGTTCCTTCACAGCAGTCGTGGATGTGGTGACGCCCCTTCTTCGTGCGTTCTTCTTACGCGCAGTGCGGGTGGGGGGGGTATGAATGACTATGGGTATCCATTGCCGTTCGGGTTATTTATATGGCAAACAACGTACACTGAGAAGTTTACATTTATAAAGGAAACTACTTGCTATATAAAAGCCCCGAATAACAGCCCAGCCACGTAGGGTAATTCTATTATCACCCCGTCCAAGTAAAACAAACACTCCATGGGTAAAAATAACAAGCTGTAAAAAGTAAAAGGCTTTTTTAATCTAAAACTTAAAACAAACTTTTGTGTTTGTTTCATCACAGTCAGGGTCCACTGGCGATGCCGACTTGACGATACAAATGAGAACTCAACCACGCTGGCTTATCGTCATCATCATCATCACGTGGACACTTATAGCAGCAGCCCAGATTCTCTAAACACGTGACGTTGATTCTGAATGTGGAGGTGGAAACCCGGAGGAGGACCCGGAGTCAAATCCACGCAGTGACCACGGGGACAGAGAGCGAGAGACACGCAGACTCCAATACACAGCAGCAGCAGGCGTCAGGGTCGGGATCGAACCCACGACCTCCTGCACACCAGGCGAGGTAGTTAACATATCGGAGCCACCGTGGTGATGATGAGAGACGCAGACTCCAAATATACAGCAGCAGCAGCAGCAGGCGTCAGGGTCGGGATCGAACCCACGACCTCCTGCACACCAGGCGAGGTAGTTAACATCTCGGAGCCACCGGTGGTGATGATGAGAGACGCAGACTCCAAATATACAGCAGCAGCAGCAGGCGTCAGGGTCGGGATCGAACCCACGACCTCCTGCACACCAGGCGAGGTAGTTAACATCTCGGAGCCACCGGTGGTGATGATGGAGAGACGCAGACTCCAAATACACAGCAGCAGCAGGCGTCAGGGTCGGGATCGAACCCACGACCTCCTGCACACCAGGCGAGGTAGTTAACATCTCGGAGCCACCGGTGGTGATGATGAGAGACGCAGACTCCAAATATACAGCAGCAGCAGGCGTCAGGGTCGGAATCGAACCCACGACCTCCTGCACACCAAGCGAGGTAGTTAACATCTCGGAGCCACCGGTGGTGATGATGAGAGACGCAGACTCCAAATATACAGTAGCAGCAGGCGTCAGGGTCGGGATCCAACCCACGACCTCCTGCACACCAGGCGAGGTAGTTAACATCTCGGAGCCACCGGTGGTGATGATGAGAGACGCAGACTCCAAGTATGCAGCAGCAGGCGTCAGGGTCGGGATCGAACCCACGACCTCCTGCATACCAAACGAGGTAGTTAACATCTCCGAGCCACCGGTGGTGATGATGAGAGACGCAGACTCCAAGTATACAGCAGCAGGCGTCAGGGTCGGGATCGAACCACGACCTCCTGCATACCAAACGAGGTAGTTAACATCTCCGAGCCACCGGTGGTGATGATGAGAGACGCAGACTCCAAGTATACAGCAGCAGGCGTCAGGGTCGGGATCGAACCCACGACCTCCTGCATACCAAACGAGGTAGTTAACATCTCCGAGCCACCGGTGGTGAAAATGAGAGACGAAAACTCCAAATATGCAGCCGGTGTTGTCAGGGTCGGGATCGAACCCACGACCTCCTGTAGTCCAGGCGAGGTAGTTAACATCTCCTAGCCACCGGTGGCACCCCACCGGCCTAGGTACTGACCCGCCTGTGGTAGTAGGGGGAGAGTGGAGCCGTGAATTCCACAGCCGCGTGGATGGAGGAGGAGGTGGAGGTGGCGGGCGGGCGAGTGTCTCGAATTGATTGTTTATCTTGTCACTTAAATACCCTCCGGCGGCGGCCAGGGCGCGCGCGAGCCATTGTTTGTTTGGTTGGCTTTGTTTCACCAAGTCGCAGCATCTCGTGTTCGCTCTCGTGGTGTGTACGGTGTGGTCCCGATGTCTTGTGACCCCACCACCCACCGTAATCCTCTAACACAGGGGTCCTCAAACTACGGCCCGCGGGCCACATGCGGCCCGCCGAGGACATTTATCCGGCCCGCTGGGTGTTTTTGCCGCCGCTGCCTGTCTGTTACTTTTTTTCTACATGAGAAGGACGGTCATTGGTGGAAGAGGGAGAGGGGGCGGAGTTCCCCCCAATCAGACTGCATTGATGGGCAGTACAGTCTGTAAGTCTCTGTGTGGGCAAAGTTATTGCTGGTATATTGTTTTTGTAGCGCTGTATATATTGGTATTTTACTAATAGCAATTTTGACTCCCTAGGAAACAATGATGTCAAGAAAGAGAAAAATTGACTCGGAGTGTAGGATATTCAAAGAACAGTGGACTTATGATTTCTTTTTCATGCAGTACAAGGAAAGAGCTGTGTGTCTGATATGCCAGAATATAGTGTCTGTGTTCAAAGAATACAATTTACGTCGACACTATGAAACTCAACATAAAGATAAATATGCTTGTTGGTCGGAGAAGTGAGAAAAGATAAAATATTAAAACTGAAAAATACATTAACAACTCAGCAAAATACTTTTGTGAAGCAGAAGCAGCTACATATTTCATCACTGCGAGCAAGTTTTCAAGTTGCCAAGCTAATAGCGTGCACTGGCAGACCATTCGTGGAGGGAGAATTTGTTAAAGAATGCATTCGTTCTGTTGCCAAAGAGATGTGTCCAGAGAAGGCCGATTTATTTAGTACAGTGAGTCTTCTAGGACCTACAATTACACGGAGGATTGAAGAAATGGGAGACAATTTGCATCAGCATTTGCAAAACTCCACAAAAAAACTTTCCTATTTTTCCTTGGCACTCGACGAAAGCAATGATGTTCGTGATTCTGCACAACTTCAAATTTGTATTCGTGGGACGAATGACTATTTCGAAGTCACAGAAGAGCTTGCTGCACTGCAAAGCATCAATGGAACAACTACAGGAGAGGATATCTTTCGATTTAAAGCTTTCGTGACTGCAGGGATTCATCTTCTTGGTTCTTTCGGTAAAGTCACATAGAAGGGAAGTAATAAAATAATTCTCACGACGTTTCGGCCACAACGCAAGCAGCCGTCCTCAGGTGAAAACCAGGTCTGTTGGGGAGACAGCGTCTGAATGAAACAGCACACGAGCTTGGAGCATATATAAGCTGGGTTGGAAGCGGGGGAAAGGGCGCCTTGACAAAAGAATTTGCATATCAAGAGGAATTTAGCATATTTATGGGAATTGCAGGAATGTGATTAGTACTACATATGCCCGTGCTGCATATGTAGTACTAATCACATTCCTGCATTTCCCATAGATATGCTAAATTCCTCTTGATATGCATCTCTCCCCTCTGAGACATATCCTCATCTCAGGAACCAAGCACTCAAAATGGCAACCATCTTTGGCAGCACTTATGTCTGTGAACAGACTTTTTCCAGAATGAAACATTTGAAATCTCCAACCAGATCTAGACTAATGGTTGCACACTTGCATCACTTGTTACGACTAGCAGTGACAAATATGGAACTGGACATTGACCATCTCATTAGCCAAAAGCAGGCCCATAGTTCCCATTGAAATACTGGCAAGTTTGTTGATTTAACTTACTTGTTCTTCATTTTAAAAATTGTATTTGTTCCCGTTTTGTTTCTTCACTTCAAAATAAGATATATGCAGTGTGCATAGGAATTTGTTCATAGTTTTTTTTGTAACTATAGTCCGGCCCTCCAACGATCTGAGGGACAGTGAACTGGCCCCCTGTTTAAAAAGTTTGAGGACCCCTGCTCTAACACGTCAGAACGTGTTGGTGGCATGCCGACGGCTGCGAGCGCGGAGCGGGGAGGGGGTCAAAGTTCACGTCGCGAGTCGCGAAGACGCCGGAGGCTGCCCGCTGGTCAAGCGCAACAGGCCCCTCGCTGGGGACCATGGTGGTGGTGGTAGTGGTGGTGGTGGTGGTTAGTAGTGGTAGTAGTGGTGGTGGTGGTGGTTAGTAGTGGTAGTAGTGGTGGTTAGTAGTGGTGGTAGTTAGTAGTAGTGGTGGTTAGTAGTGGTGGTAGTTAGTAGTAGTGGTGGTAGTTAGTAGTAGTGGTGGTGGTAGTTAGTAGTAGTGGTGGTAGTGGTGGTAGTGGTGGTAGTTAGTAGTAGTGGTGGTGGTGGTTAGTAGTAGTAGTGGTAGTAGTAGTAACTACCACCACTACTACTACTAACTACCAGGTAGTTAGTAGTAGTAGTGGTGGTGGTAGTGGTTTGTAGTAGTGGTGGTAGTGGTGATGATGGTGGTTGTGGTGATGATGACAGTGATGATAGTGATGATGATGGTGGTTGTGTGGTGGCGACGGTAGTGGTGGTGGCGGTGGTGGCGACGGTGGTGGTGGTGGTGGCGGTGGTGGCGACGGTGGTGGTGGTTGCAGGACCCTCCTCGTGGCTCTCAAATGTCCAAGACAAACAAGTTTCTGTGTGTGTCTGTGTGTGTGTCTGTGTGTGTCTGTGTCTGTCTGTCTGTCTGTGTGTGTCTGTGTGTGTCTGTGTGTGTGTCTGTGTGTGTCTGTGTGTCTGTGTGTGCGTGTCTGTGTGTCTGTGTCTGTGTGTGTGTGGCTGTGTGTGTCTGTGTGTGTATGTGTGTCTTTGTGTGTGTGTGTCTGTGTGTGTGTGTGTCTGTGTGTGTCTGTCTGTATGTGTCTGTGTGTGTGTGTCTGTGTGTGTGTGTCTGTGTGTATGTGTCCTGTGTGTGTGTGTCTGTGTGTGTGTGTCTGTCTGTATATGTCTGTGTGTGTATAAGGGGAGCGGTAGCGCAGCGGTTAGCGCTTTGCTGCGCTACCAACCTGGCGTCCCAAGTTCGATTCCCGCTCGCAGCGAACACCGGTGACGATTATCTGAACCGGTCCTGGGCCTCCCCTAGGTCGATTCAGCCTCAGACGAGTACCTGGTGCGGTGTGTAGTAAACATCGCCACTGGGGAGACAAAGGCGGTCGGGCGTGGTGCTGGCCACCCACCCCCTCGTGTGCCGTTCCGGCCTTCATAGGTGCTCGCTATCAGCACTTGCCCCAACAGTCTGCTAAGGCTACACGGGGGTCTTTGTCTTTTTTTGCTAGATATATATTAACGTTTGCAAAACTTTGGACCGGTTTCAACATTTGGTGTCTGATAAGCAGAGTGTGTTTTTGAACGATGTTTTGTTACTTTAGCAGGTAAAGCCCCACCACTGAACTGCGTAGCTCTCTCGCAAATGAACATCATGTCGACTCCAATTGTGGAGGGGGGAAACCAAATCCACGCGACCACGGGGAAAGAGAGAGAGAGAAAGACGCACAAACTACAACTATACAGCAGCAGGCGTCAGGGTCTGGATCGAACCCACGACCTCCTGTACACCAGGCGAGGTAGTTAACATATCCTAGCCACCGTGATGATGATGATGAGAGAGACACGCAAACTCCAAATATACAGCAGCAGGCGTCAGGGTCTGGATCGAACCCACGACCTCCTGTATACCAGGCGAGGTAGTCAACATCTCCTAGCCACCGTGATGATGATGATGATGAGAGAGACACGCAAACTCCAAATATACAGCAGCAGGAGTCAGGGTCTGGATCGAACCCACGACCTCCTGTATACCAGGCGAGGTAGTTAACATCTCCGAGCCACCATGATGATGATGAGAGAGAGAGACACGCAAACTCCAAATATACAGCAGCAGGCATCAGGGTCAGGATCGACCCCACGACCTCCTGCATACCAGGCGAGGTAGTCAACATCTCGTCATCGTGGCGCCCACACATGGCTTGCTTGAACCGATGATGTCGATCTGCCGCGATGCTAGAGAGAGAGACGAGCCCTCGTTTGACGCAAACCCGAACACCAATGCGCACGCACACACCACGTGACGATCGCGACAACGATCAGCCAGATCGAGCGGCACAATCGAGACTCGGGGTGCGGCAGTCGGAGTGATGGTTTGGGGGGGGACAAGGGGGGGGGGGTAGGGGGGGGCGGCTGCAGGTGCGTGGGGTGGGATTGCCTCGTGGGCACGCCGTGAGCGTCACGTGGGGGAAGGGTCCCAGGGGGTGACTCAATCAAAGGCCCCGTCGCGGGCAACCAAGGGAGGGGGTGGGAGGGGGTCATTCCACTCCTCGGCTGGGTCGGGGCGGCTGCTGTGCTGGGGATGGAAACTCAGGCTGGTGGGATTTTATTCCGCTACTGATCCGGCTCGAGGGGAAAGGGGACTGATCCACTGAGGTTTCTGTTTGCTCCACCAGCGTTCGTGTTGGAGGAAGTCTGTGAAGCCGCGGTCGTTGTGTGGTTGTGTGACGGTGTTGGTGGTTGTGTGACGTGTTGGTGGTTGCGCCATCGCGTCCTTCCCCGTGCCCGGGGACTTCGATGTTGCTGCTGCTGCCTCCTCGTCGGCGTCGATGCCGCTGCTGTCACTGATGGTTGGCATCTCGGTTCTCGTTGGCTTCGTCATCATCGTCGTAGTTAATCACGATAGCCACGGCGGTGAGATGTTAACTACCTTGCCTGGTGTGCAGGAGGTCGTGGGTTCGGTCCCGACCCTGACGACGCCTACTGCTGCTGTGTACGTGGAGTCTGCGTCTCTCTCTCTCCGTGGTGGCCACTGCGTGGATTTGTCTCCGGGTCCTCCTCCGGTTTTTGTCCCCTCCACATTTAGAGTCAACTGCTGCGACACATTTCCACGTGGTGATGATGACGATGACAAGCCACTCGGCTGGCCTATCATTGGTGATACCCCAGGTCGCTTTTGAGAAACAATTACATAGCTCAGTGGGGCCTTCGCTGGTAAAATAAAAAAAAGTTTGTATGTTTTAGTTTAAAATCCGGAAGTCGGCACTTAGATGTATGGCTGTGTTGAACGGCAATAACCCTACACGACCCCACTCCCCTACCACTCATTCCCTCACTCAGCTACCCACTCACTCACCCATTCACTCACTCACTCACCCACCCAGTCACTCACCTATCCACCAACTCACACACTCACTCTCACCTATTCACTCTCACCCACCCACCTACCCACCCACTCACTGGCCCATTCACTCACCCACCCACCCACTCACCGATCCACTCACCCACTCACCCATTCACTCTCACCCACCCACCTACTCACCCACTCCCTGACCCATTGACTCACCCACCCACTCACTCACCTACACACCCGTTCACTCCTTTATGCGCAGTCACTCAGTAGCTCACTCGCTCAATCAGCAACCTGCCCTCTCACCCATTGACTCACTCACTCACCCACCCAGTCACTCACCTATCCACCCACTCACCCATTCACTCTCACCCACCCAACCACCCACTCACTGACCCATTCACTCACCCACCCACCCACTCACTGACCCATTCACTCACCCACCCACTCACTGATCCACTCACCCACCCACCCATTCACTCACCCACCCACTCACTCACCTACACACCCGTTCACTCCTTTATGCGCAGTCACTCAGTAGCTCACTCGCTCAATCAGCAACCTGCTCACTCACCCATTCACTCACTCACTCACCTATCCACCCACTCACCCATTCACTCTCACCCACCCAACCACCCACTCACTGACCCATTCACTCACCCACCCACTCACCGATCCACTCACCCACCCACTCATTCACTCTCACCCACCCACCTACCCACCCACTCCCTGACCCATTTCCTCACCCACCACTCACTTACCTACACACCCGTTCACTCCTTTATGCGCAGTCACTCAGTAGCTCACTCGCTCAATCAGCAACCTGCTCACTCACTCACCCAACCACTCAATCATTCACTCACCAAACCACCGACGTTGCCAATTGTCCACGAATTCGCGTCCGTGTGTCGGGGTGGCAGGAATTGGTTTGTACCGAGATCTCGTACCGCTATTTTTTTATTATTTAACTTTTTTTGCGACTTACTGCGCAGTGTTGACAGCAAGCATAGACCTGACGCCACTCACACAAAGACAAAGATCCCCCGTGCAGCCTGAACAGACTTCAGGGGCAAGTGCTGTTAGCGAGTCGTGCCTATGAAGGCTGGAACGACACACGAGGGGGTGGGTGGCCAGCAACTGTGCCCGGCCTCCTTTGTCTCCCCAGTGACGATAATTACTACACACCGCACCAGGTACTCATTTGAGGCTGAGTCGACCTAGGGGAGGCCCAGGACCGGTTCGGATAATCGTCACCGGTGTTGGTGGCCGTGAGCGGGAATTGAACCCGTGTCGCCGGGTTCGTAGCGCAGCGTAGCGCTAACCACTGCACTACCGCTCTCCCAAAGACAAAGACCCCCGTATAACCTTGACAGACTGTTGGGGCAAGTGCTGTTAGCGAGCACCCGCTCACGCAACCACACACTCGCCCACCCACACACTCGCCTATCCACACCCTCACCCACCCACACCCTCACCCACCCACATGCTCACCCACACACTCGCCCACCCACACACACACCCACACACTCACCCACTCACCCACCCACCCACACACTCACCCACTCACCCACACACCCACCCACTCACCCACCCACACACACACCCACTCACCCACACACACACCCACACACCCACCCACACACTCACCCACCCACACACTCACCCACCCACCCGCACACCCACCCACACACACACCCACCCACACACTCACCCACTCACCCACCCACACACCCACCCACACACTCACCCACCCACTCACCCACTCACACACCCACACACACAGACCCACCCACCCACACACTCACCCACCCACACACCCACTCACCCACCCACACACCCACCCACCCACACACTCACCCACTCACCCACCCACCCACACACTCACCCACTCACCCACACACCCACCCACCCACACACCCACCCACCCACCAACGGTTGCAACTCGTGCAGGTAGATCCGCGCCCGCTGTGTTGGGTTTGGCAGCGCGAGTTCATTGGGACCGCGATGTTGGCACCGGCGTTGCCGCCCGGAACTTTATCACGCACGTGTGGACGTTCCTGGCCAACCGAATACACGTGTGTCGAACTTCTTTAGCACCGTACATATCCAACCGTGCTAATCGGAGGCGCTGGGGTGGGGGGGTGGTGGTGACAGCAGTGAGTGGTGGTCTCCCATCTGGCTGGCACCCAGACTCGCACCAAAGCACGCGAGGCATTTCTTTTCTCACTTTTTCGCTTCAACATTTTCCGTGCGCGTGTTTGCCACGAAAAGAAAACCCTCTTCACCCGTGACAGAAATTCCTTCCCGTGCCTAAACTTGCCCGCAGACACGCGCGGGCGAGAGGGGCGGTGGGGGTGGTGAGGGTGGTGGGGGTTGTAGGGGTGGTGTGAGTGGTAGGGGTGGTGTGAGTGGTAGGGGTGGTGTGAGTGGTAGGGGTGGTGTGGGTGGTGTGGGTGGTGGGGGTGGCGGGGGTGGTGGGGGTGGTGTGGGTGGTGTGGGTGGTGGGGGTGGTGGGGGTGGTGGGGGTGGTGTGGGTGGGGTGGGTGGTGGGGGTGGTGGGGGTGGTGTGGGTTGTGGGGGTGGCGGGGGTGGCGGGGGTGGTGGGGGGGGTGGGGGTGGTGGGGGTGGTGGGGGTGGTGTGGGTTGTGGGGGTGGCGGGGGTGGCGGGGGTGGCGGGGGTGGTGAGGGTGGTGGGGGTGGTGGGGGTGGTGTGGGTGGTTGGGGTGGTGGGGGTGGTGTGGGTGGTGTGGGTGGTGGGGGTGGTGGGGGTGGTGTGGGTGGTGTGGGTGGTGTGGGTGGTGGGGGTGGTGGGGGTGGTGGGGTGGCCGAGGTATAGGCCCTCCACGCGCGGCACGTCGGGGTTTTTCACGCCGCGTTGTTATGGTGGTCAACAACAAACGCACACACACACAGACACACACACAGCACTTGAACGGACTGCCTCTGCGCGCGTGTGTGTGTGTGTCTGTGTGTTGGGAGCGGTGGTGGAGCGGTTATCACTACGTTGTGCTACGAACCCGGGGTTCGATTCCCGCTCACGGCCAACACCGGTGACGATTATCTGAACCGCTCCTGGGCCTCCCCTAGGTCGACTCGGCCTCATATGAGCACCTGGAAAGGTCTGTAAAAGTATCGCCACAGGCAAGACAAAGGCGGCCGGCCAGGTGCTACTCGCTAACAGCACTTGCCCCAATAGTCTGTTAAGGCTACACGGGGGATCTTTGTTTTTGTTTTTTAGGCAAGCGGGGAGCGGTGGCACGGCCGGTTAGCGCGACCTCGCACCGGGCACACCCGAAAAGTTCCATTCCCGCTAACAGCACTTGCCCCAACAGTGCGCAGAGGCTATACGGGGGAGGGATCTTTGCGTGAGTTAACGGCGACTGCCGTCACAGTGGCTAGGACAGGGGTCGGGAACCTTTTTGACTGGGAGAGCCATAAAAGCCAAATATTTCTAAATATATTTCATTGAGAGCCATATAGTATTTTTAACGTATAATAAATTAAATATGTCTTACTCTTAATGCGACTTCTGGTGCTGCATGGTTTTGCTGATGGCCTTGTAGTCTGGTTCATACGTGGTGAGGTTGAGCTTCATGCAGGCGTGACCCGTGAAATTTATCTTCAAAACAAATTTCTGTTTACTTTAAATGACACAGTATTATTAAGCAATATCACAAGTATTTTAAAATCAGTTCCAAAATGATTTTTTTTACAACTCAAAATTGTATGGGAGCCATATGCCGTCACTGGAAGAGCCATATATGGCTCGCGAGCCATAGGTTCCCGACCGCTGGGCTAGGAGATGTTGACTCCCTCGCCTGGTCTACAGGAGGTCCGTGAGTTTGATTCCGACCCGGACGCCTGCTGCTGTGTATTTGGAGTGTCTCTCTCTCTCTCTCTCATCATGATCACCGCGGTGGCTAGGAGATGTTGACTCCCTCGCCTGGTCTACAGGAGGTCCGTGAGTTCGATCCCGACCCAGACGACACTTGCTGCTGAATATTTGGAGTGCGTCTCTCTCTCATCATCATTACCGCGGTGGCAAGGAGATGTTAACTACCTCGCCTGGTATACAGGAGGTCGTGGGTTCGATCCCGACCCTGACAACGCCTGCTGCTGCTGTTGTGTATTTGAAGTTTGCTTCTCTTTCTCTCTCCCCGTGGTCACTGCGTGGATTTGTCTCCGGGTTCTCCGGGTTTTCCCTCCACATTCAGAACCGACGTCACGCGTTCCGAGTATTTTGCTTGCCGCTATAAATGTTCACGTGGTGATGGTGATGATAAGTCACTTCTTCGTTGCGATAGCCAGATGGATTCTGAAAGAGAACTTTATAGCTCAAAGGGGCTTATCCTGGTAAAATAACAAAAAAATAGTTTTAAAACAAACTTTGCTTATCAGACACCCAATGTTGAAACCGGTCCAAAGTTTTTGCAAACGTTAATATATAACGACAGAAGACAAATAGTTGAGTTTTTAGTTTAGCTTCCACAGTTGGGGTCCTCCAGGAGGCGTTTGTGTGGCCATGGTCCTCACGACAAGGCCGATTGAACCGGATGCGGTGGCTGTGTGGGCCAGGCGCGTCGAGTGGTTGGGATATCGACGTTTGATTGCAAACGCAATCATGGGAACTTCACAGCGATACACACGACCCGGCTAATAGCGTCTCGTCGTCACTGCCACCAGTCTCATCGAACACCTCACAACGCTAGCATCACACATCACACATCTTACATCACACACACACATCACACATCTTACATCACACACACACATCACACATCTTACATCACACACATCACACACACCTAACATCACACACACACATCACACATCTTACATCACACACACATCACACACACCTAACACACACGCACACCTAACACATCTTACATCACACACACACATCACACACACGCACACCTAACATCAAAGATCCCCCGTGTAGCCTGTAACAGACTGTTGGGGCAAGTGCTGTTAGCGAGCACCTATGAACGCCGGCACGGCACACGAGGGGGTGGGTGGCCAGCACCACGCCGGGCCGCCTTTGTCTCCCAGGGACGATGTTTACTACACACCGCACCAGGTGCTCCTCTGAGGCTGAGTCGACCTAGGGGGAGGGCCCAGGACCGGTTCAAACATTCGCTGCCACTGTTATTCGGCTGCTATAGATGTCCACGTGCTCAGCCACTTAGTTGAGCTTATTATCTGCGTTGGCCAGTTGCTTCTGGAAACGAGCCACTATACCGCTCGGTGGGCCTCTGACACCTGGTCAAATACAAATAGCCGAGTGTTAGTGTGTTGGCCACGAGCGGGAATCGAGTGCTTGCGCTAACCGCTGCGCCACCGCTCCCCACGTCGTACGCACACCGAGCGTGACACGATCCAGTGCTCGTCGTGACAGTCAAAATGTTACTTGTTTGGCTGCACGCGTTTTGATTAAATGTTTTAAGTAAACACGTGACACATTCGCGCTCTCTCTGGGCCCTTTCCAAAAAAAAAAAACGACCACATTCTAAAATCACGTGACTTCTATAATCCGCGAACAACGATATTTTGAAATGTACCGATTTTTAATGAGAAAACGGGTGAATGTGTGTCTTTTCATTCACATAAAGTCAGAAAAAACCAACATGAATCAAAATTACCACGTATTTATACTAAATACAAAAATTACTACGAAATATTTAGAAGTGAGTAGTTTGAATTTTTATTCATATATTGTTTTTTTTTCTGACCTTATGTGAACGAAAAGACACACAGTCGCCCTATTCTCATTGAAAATAGGTACATTAAAAAGATATCACTGTCCTGGTCACAAAAGCAAAGTTTGTGGGGAACAATAGCCATTTTTTTTATACTTTTTAGGCATAAGCAATTACGACATAACACTTACTAGCCAGGGACAACAATTGTGCTACACGGCGTTATCGCAAGGCATCGAGTCTGCATCAACCACGCGTCGTTATTTAGAACTGCTAGTTGCGTTTTAGTTTGTTCTCTTTCCCCCGCACCTCCGATTAGCACGGTTGGCTACGTACGGTGCGAAAGAAGTTCAACGTACACCACATAGTCTGTGGGTCTCTCTGTGTGAGTCTGTGTGTCTCTCTGTGTGAGTCTGTGGGTCTCTCTGTGTGAGTCTGTGGGTCTCTCTGTGTGAGTCTGTGGGTCTCTCTGTGTGAGTCTGTGGGTCTCTCTGTGTGAGTCTGTGGGTCTCTCTGTGTGAGTCTGTGGGTCTCTCTGTGTGAGTCTGTGGGTCTCTCTGTGTGAGTCTGTGGGTATCTCTGTGTGAGTCTGTGGGTCTCTCTGTGTGAGTCTGTGGGTCTCTCTGTGTGAGTCTGTGGGTCTCTCTGTGTGAGTCTGTGGGTCTCTCTGTGTGAGTCTGTTGTTGGTCTCACACAGAGAGACCCACAGATTCACCCATAGACTCACGCAGAGACCCACAGACTAACGCAGAGACCCACAGACTCACAAAGCGACCCATAGACTCACACAGAGACCCACACACTCACGCAGAGACCCACATAGACTCACGCAGAACCCCCATAGACTCACACAGCGACCCATAGACTCACACAGAGACCCATAGACTCACACAGAGACTCACAGATTCACACAGAGATCCATAGACTCACACAGAGACCCATAGACTCACACAGAGACTCACAGATTCACACAGAGACCCATAGACTCACACAGAGACCCATAGACTCACACAGAGACCCACATACTCACACAGAGACCCACATACTCACACAGAGACCCACAGACTCACACAGAGACTCACAGACTCACACAGATACTCATAGACGCACACAGAGACTCATAGACTTACACAGAGACCCACAGATTCACACAGAGACCCATAGACTCACACAGAGACCCATAGACGCACACAGAGCCCCTCAGTTATCTGTCCTTGATCCGCGTACGTCACGGTACACGCGTATGGTGAAACCTGCTAACATTGTCACCCTGTCGGTATTTCTGCTGGCGTCGCGATACGCAACAAAATGCAAATTTGTGGCCCACAAAGGGCAACGTCGCTGATCCCAGGGCGTTGTAGCCACAGCGGCTGATGAGTCACAGACGAGCTGAAATACTTCACTTCCCAGCACTCTTCAAAGGGCCGGGGCGACACCGCGGCTCGCGTGACGAGGAGTGCGTTGAACTTACTTTGCATCTAGATTTGAAGCTTTCGTGACTGCAAGGATTCCCATACTCTTAGGTTTTTCGGTAAAGTCACGTAGGTAAAAAATAAAAATAATAATAGAAATAAAATAATAAAAACATTTTATTTCTATTATTTATTTCTATTATTATAATGTATTTATCTATTATTTATTTCTATTGCAATATATGAATCTATTATTTATTTATATTATTAATATGTATCCATAAAAAATTTAACCATATTATTTATTTATATTATTATGTATTTATCTATTATTTATTTCTATTATTATTTCTATTATTTTTTATTACTTATTTTTGACCTACGTGACTTCACCGAAACACCTAAGAGTATGATTCCTTTGCACCGTACGCGGCACAATCGCGCTCGTCGGAGGTGGACGGAGTGACCTCAAATCTGACTCCATCGGTCGCATTCCGGGGCGTGTCGCGTTTCTCACTTTGATCTTCATCCGTGCATCGATCGTTTAACTTGAATGTGCAGATTTAGTTTGTGTTGCATCGAGGGACTACTACTGTGTCGTTGTTGTTGTTGTTGTCTTGGTGTGGTCTTGGACTGTTGTTGTTGTTGTTGTTGTCTTGGTGTGGTCTTGGACTGTTGCTGTTGTTGTTGTTGTTTTGGTGTGGTCTTGGACTGTTGCTGTTGTTGTTGTTGTCTTGGTGTGGTCTTGGACTGTTGCTGTTGTTGTTGTTGTCTTGGTGTGGTCTTGGACTGTTGCTGTTGTTGTTGTTGTCTTGGTGTGGTCTTGGACTGTTGTTGTTGTTGTTGTCTTGGTGTGGTCTTGGACTGTTGATGTTGTTGTTGTTGTCTTGGTGTGGTCTTGGACTGTTGCTGTTGTTGTTGTTGTTGTTGTCTTGGCGTGGTCTTGGACTGTTGCTGTTGTTGTTGTTGTCTTGGTGTGGTCTTGGACTGTTGATGTTGTTGTCTTGGTGTGGTCTTGGATTGTTGTTGTTGTTGTTGTCTTGGTGTGGTCTTGGACTGTTGTTGTTGTTGACTTGGTGTGGTCTTGGACTGTTGTTGTTGTTGTCTTGGTGTGGTCTTGGACTGTTGTTGTTGTCTTGGTGTGGTCTTGGACTGTTGTTGTTGTTGTTGTCTTGGTGTGGTCTTGGACTGTTGTTGTTGTGTGTTGTCTTGGTGTGGTCTTGGACTGTTGTTGTTGTTGACTTGGTGTGGTCTTGGACTGTTGTTGTTGTCTGGTGTGGTCTTGGACTGTTGTTGTTGTCTTGGTGTGGTCTTGGACTGTTGTTGTTGTTGTCTTGGTGTGGTCTTGGACTGTTGTTGTTGTTGTCTTGGTGTGGTCTTGGACTGTTGTTGTTGTTGTCTTGGTGTGGTCTTGGACTGTTGTTGTTGTTGTCTTGGTGTGGTCTTGGACTGTTGTTGTTGTTGTCTTGGTGTGGTCTTGGACTGTTGTTGTTGTTGTTGTCTTGGTGTGGTCTTGGACTGTTGTTGTTGTTGTCTTGGTGTGGTCTTGGACTGTTGTTGTTGTTGTTGTCTTGGTGTGGTCTTGGACTGTTGTTGTTGTTGTTGTCTTGGTGTGGTCTGGACTGTTGTTGTTGTTGTTTCTTGGTGTGGTCTTGGACTGTTGTTGTTGTTGTCTTGGTGTGGTCTTGGACTGTTGTTGTTGTTTTGCCCAAACGTTTAGTGTTGAAACTTCGGCAGGAATGTAAGTACTGATGTACTTAAACTTAATTTTGTATGTACCTATGTATCACGACTTGCTAACCTTTTCTGTACTTTACATTGCTATCGTCTGTTGTATTATTTGGTGACCCACCCCTACTTGACATGTGTAAAAAAAAGCTTTATAGCTCATCACAGATTCTGATTGTGAGATGCTCACAATGACTTTATTGAAGTGTTTTTCTCCCCCGATCACGCATGGTGTATGATAGCAAGGTCGCTGCGGGTAATCTTTGATGAAGAGAAACTAATTGTCATTAAATAAGCACCACGATGATTGTGTTGATATAGGGTAGCCACCTACCGAAGATCAACATTCAGAGCTCTAATCATATCCTGCTCCATGTACAGTGGGAACTTCTTTCGCGCCGTACGTAGCCAACCGCACTCATCGAAGGTGCGGGGGAAGGACAACAAACGAAACGTTAAAAGCAGTCCGACTTGGTTAGCCCACTCACTCACTCAACCACTCGTCAACCCACTCACTCACTCAATCACTCACCCAATCACCCACTCATTCACTCAATCAATCACCCACTCACTCAACCAATCACCCACTCACTCAACCAATCACCCACTCACTCAACCAATCACACACTCATTTACTCAATCACTCAACCAATTACCCACTCACTCAACCAATCACCCACTCATTCACTCACTCACTCAACCAATCACCCACTCACTCACTCAATCACTCAACCAACTACCCACTCCTTCACTCAACCAATCACTTAATCACTCACCCAATCACCCACTCATTCACTCACTCAATCAATCACCCACTCACTCAACCAATCACCCACTCACTCAACCAATCACCCACTCATTCACTCAATCACTCAACCATCACCCACTCATTCACTCACTCAGCCAATCACCCACTCACTCCCTCACTCACTCAACCAATCATCCACTCATTCACTCACTCACTCAACCAATCACCCACTCACTCACTCAATCACTCAACCAATCACCCACTCACTCAACCAATCACCCACTCATTCACTCAATCACTCACCCAATCACCCACTCATTCACTCAATCACTCACCCAATTACTCACTCATTCACTCAACCAATCACTCAATCACTCAACCAATCACCCACTCGCTTACGCTGCCACCTGTCCAGGACTCAGCATCTGTGGTGATTCGCGTGGCAGGAATTGATTTATATCGAGACCTGGTTGTCCGTGGTGCACTGTTGTCCAACGCTATAATCGCAGGGGACTGCACCGTGGTCTCTATAACAGACCTGGCTGCCGACTGAAAGATGCGTCTTGGGTTTGGTCTGCAGGGGACCAGGTAGGGAGCTAGAAACCCAGACGCGTGGCGGAGCCTCGCATACGGCGACTTTATCCACAGGCCGCCCAAGTGCGGGGCACACTCCCAAGCGTGGCGCTGAGATGGCACATTCGCAGATGACCCGGGAATGATCATCGGCAGCGGAGGCTGATTTGTGGCGGAACTAAACACGTGGCATGTTGGAGTTCTCGCATTGTGAATGGTGTGGGATTACTCTGACGACAGACAGCCGGTGTGTGCAGTGTCGGATTAAGCGAGCGCGGTGCCTGTGGCATATGCTATAAAAAGGCCATACATTGCAAAAACACGTAAATATTAAAACAACATTTGTAACTTGTGCAGTAAAGTAATTGTATTCTTTTATTCGCTTTACAGCCAGATAACACGACAAATCGCTCACCTTAAACACCCGGTCGTTCGTAAAACTTGAAGGCAGTATAGTACTATAGTAACAGAGCAAGTGCAGAATCAATGAACCGGAATTGATAGCTTGAAAGCGTTTAGCGCGGGGCCCTTGAAAGTGCGGGGACCGTAGCCTGTGTAACTACTTTTACTGCTAGGCTAACACTGGTCAACACACTTTTTCTGGCATAAGGTATTCCAACGGTTTTAAGGTAATTTTGGGGTGCTGATTCCAAATCTGGCATCAGTTTTTGTCTATCACATCAGGTTTTGAGAAATAAAATATTGCATTTTCAATATAAACTGCAGAAGAAAAATATTAAATAAATGTGGATATCTACATAAATGCTATTATACACACACTATCCTAAAATACAGCACCATATTTTAACACTAAAGCAGTCACTGACTGGCAACAACTTGCAATCATAAGTGACAGAGTTAATTTCGGGTAAAATCAATGAAAATGGGGTATGCCGATAGCATACAAATTATGTGATAGAGCAAATCTGAGATCAGATTTGGAATCAGCACCCTGAAATTAGTCTAAAACAGCTGCAAAAGTCCAGGCCAGAATTTTTTTTTTCAATTTTGTTGACCAGTGTCATTATCCAGCACTGGGTGTGTGCTGGACTTGGCAACTAATTTGCACTTTTTGTTGACGTGGCA
Organism: Lethenteron reissneri; assembly: GCF_015708825.2. NCBI lineage: Eukaryota > Metazoa > Chordata > Hyperoartia > Petromyzontiformes > Petromyzontidae > Lethenteron > Lethenteron reissneri. The sequence goes on from NC_083846.1 coordinate 129,020, forward strand.
AACCCTTTAACAATTACTGGCCGTGGCGCGAGTGGTGGCGGCGGCGAGTTAGCGACGCATTCATAATGTGGATAATATCCGTTGCAAAAGCCCACGGGGTGTTTCACTGACATCGGATAGTCGTCAACGCTTCTCGTGGCGTAGTCAAATCGTGTGACCAGGTGTGGCCTTCGAAAAAGAAAGAAAAACCCTCATAAACGTCGCATTCTCTACTTAAGTGTCCCACCGTAAATGCCTTTGTTATCGCGTGGGCTTCGCGCACCGCTGACGTTTCTCGTAGGCCACAAACTGGCAATCGTCACTGGATAGACGGCGCCGCAACCTCACGTGACGGCGTGTGGACTGCCTGTAAAGAAATTACGAAAGACTCCCTTCAAAGTTCGAAGATGGATCTTTCAAAAGCTCAAAACGTCTCCGGCTCTTGTTGGGTGAAACCTGGCCCCACACTGCCACCCAGAGCCGAGGAAGCTTCATGAACTGTTCACGCCGTTAAGCCTCTAGAGCAGGGGCTGGGGAAGCTTTCATTCTGCCAAGGGCCATTTCGATATTTACAACATCATTCGCGGGCCATACAAAATTATCAACTTAAAAATTAGCCCGTTATATTTTGTCAAACATTTAATTAACTCACCCCTAATTCGACGGCTGGAACTGCTTCTCTTTGGCGAGGCGTGTGATGATGTTAGCTGCTGGTGATGATGATGTTGCTACTCGCAACTGCTTTTCCAGGTTTGCTCCGAGATTTGTTGAATTTCGAGTTCCGCCTGCGGTGGCCCTGGCAGGGCCACGCCAAATGATTTCGCGGCCCTACACGGCCCGCGGGCCTATGCGGCCCCCACGCCTGCCCTATAGCAATAGGTCTATAAAGCTCCTCTATAACCGAGGCTCCTATAAATGCCTCATAAATGGCCTCGGCTCCTCGATAGAATGCGCCTATAAAGGCCAAGCTCCTCGATATCACAGGCTCCTATATAGGGCTCCTATATAGCCTAGGCTCCTATATAGGGCTCATATATAGCCTAGGCTCCTATATAGGGATCCTATATAGCCTAGGCTCCTATATAGGGCTCCTATATAGGGCTCCTATATATGTATATTTGGAGTTTGCGTGTCTCTCTCTCTCCGTAGGCGCCTGAATTTTTCTCCGGGTCCTCCGGGTTTCCCCCCACCCTCCACATTAGAGAATGAACATCACGTGCTCGGAGTATTTGGCTCCTGCTATAAATGTGGCTTCTGTAAATGTGCACGTGGTGATGATGAGCGCACCTCCGTTGAGCTTTTATTTGCGATGGGCGGCTCGCCTCTGCAAGAGAGAGAGCTACTACAGAGCAGTTCAGTGGAGCCTTACAGCTGCCACAATAAAAATAGTTTAGTTTAAGTGTGGCTTGGGATGGGCCTCTTGCATAAGAGTGCTCATAATCCCCGTCTCGTTCTGTGGGTTTATATTTAACTTCGCATGCCAGAGTCACCGCTGCACAACCAACACGCCCTGCCGCTCCACGTCAAGAAGTAACAATAACACCACGAGTATTTTTACACCTCCAATTAGCCACACCACGCAACTCCACACCGGTTTCGACATCCGGTGTCTCATTGGCAAAAGTCACGCGCACTTAAACCAGCGTTCTGATCACCTGTGTGACAGGTAGAAGTCTCACCGGAGTGGCAGGTAGAAAGATCACCTGTGTGACAGGTAGAGAGATCACCTGTGTGACAGGTAGAGGTCTCACCTGTGTGGCAGGTAGAGAGATCACCTGTGTGACAGGTAGAGAGATCACCTGTGTGACAGGTAGAGGTCTCACTTGTGTGGCAGGTAGAGAGATCACCTGAGTGACAGGTAGAGAGATCACCTGTGTGACAGGTAGAGAGATCACCTGTGTGGCAGGTAGAGAGATCACCTGAGTGACAGGTAGAGAAATCACCTGTGGAGTTGCATGTGTTCCATAGATGAGAATAATAACACGCGTGTTTATGCAGCGTAAAGATTCCGAATTACAGGGTGGTCCGGATGTCTTGAGACCCTCCCCCCTACCCAGACATAACGAATGTTTTTTTCACTTTGTATATTCCTTTCTTATTCTTGGTTCTTTCGGTAAAGTCATGGAGAAGGGAAATAATAAAAGAATAAAAATATTAAACAATAAAAATCTCACGACGTTTCGACTGCAACACAAGCAATCATCATCAGGTGTGAAATCCACAGCAAGAAAATTTGAATAAAGTGGCGGTTTTTTTTTGCAGTCGAAACGTCGTGAGAATTGTTATTGTTTTATATTTTTTATTATTTTATTATTTCCCTTCTACGTGACTTTACCGAAAGAACCACGAACATGAATCCCTGCAGTCACGAAAGCTTTAAATCAACATTTACATTCCCTTCTGTTTTAAATACAAATGTCTTACAATATATACATTTCGTTTTAGAGATTTAATTGTAAAGGGGGGGGGGGGTCACAAGACATCTGGAACCAGATGTCTTGTGCTCGAGGCGAGGGCTCAACGATTTGGGCGGGAATGTCTCATGGCGATGTTTCTGACAGATAATGCGATTTGCGATTAAACATTTTCAAGTTAAGCTTCAGTTCAATATTCCCTGTGGAATAGATTTCAAACATGTGGTGGAACATTACCACGTGATACCATGAAATATCAATTGCTCTAAAATATTCTAATGCAAGGATGAGCACTTAAAAAATATGAATTGCTTCCAACGTGTATTTATTAAAAATGTTTCATTGAAATAGAACAATCAAACATAGAACAATTGTTAAGTTAGATAAAGTTCAAATAATAATATTCCAATAAGAAAGTTTTAGGACTTTTCAAATTGCAAAAAATCGCAGCATTTGCGATTTGATAATCGCATTGTTTCAAATTGCGATTTCGAATTGAAATCGATTATTCATTCAGCCCTATCGAGACACAAATATTCCCTGGAGTGAGCATCACCGCCTCCTGGCTTTCACTCCTCCTCCTCCTCTTCCTCGCTTTGACATTCCAAGCTTCAACAACAACAACATCAACATCATCAACATCGTCAAACCAAACAATCAACTTGTTTTATTGTCCCAGGTGAGGCTCCACTGAGCCGTGTAGATGTTTTTTTCAGAAGCGACCTGCCCATCACAAATGGCAGCCTCAACGAAGTGGTGGATCATCATCATCATCACCACCATCACCACGTGGAGATTCATAGCAGCAGCCAACTACTCTTAGAGCGTGATGTTGATTCCAAATTTGAAGGGGGAAAACCACAGTACCCGGAGAAAAATCCACGCGAACACGGAGAGAAAGAGACACGCAAACTCCAAATATACAGCAGCAGCAGGCGTCAGGGTCGGGATCGAACCCACCGGCCTCCTGTAGGCCAGGCGAGGTAGTTAACATCTCCCTCACTGTCATTGTTGCTGTGTTATAATTGCAGTCGTAGCAGTAGTGTGACCATTGCTGTGTTTATTGTTAGTATTATAGTGGTAATATTCGTGTAACTATTGTGTATTATTATGATGATTGTAGTGGTAGTAGTGTAACCATGTATGTGGATTATTATAGTGGTAATATTAGTGTACCCATTGTGTATTATTAGGATTGTAGTGGTGGTAGTGTAACCATGTATGTGGATTATTATAGTGGTAATATTAGTGTACCCATTGCTGTGTTTATTATTATTAGGATTGTCATGGTAGTAGTGTAACCATGTATGTGTATTAGTAGTATTGTAGTGGTAATAGTAGTGTACCCATTGTGTATTATTAGGATTGTCGTGGTAGTAGTGTAACCATGTATGTGTATTAGTAGTATTGTAGTTGTAATATTAGTGTACCCATTGTGTATTATTAGGATTGTCGTGGTAGTAGTGTAACCGGGTATGTGTATTGGTAGTATTGTAGTTGTAATAGTAGTGTAACCATGTATGTGTATTAGTAGTATTGTAGTTGTAATATTAGTGTACCCATTGTGTATTATGATGATTGTCGTGGTAGTAGTGTAATCATGTATGTGTATTGGTAGTATTATAGTGGTAATAGTAGTGTACCCATTGCTGTGTTGATTACTACTATTATTACTATTTGTATCACTACGAGTACTCAGTAGGGTCCGTGGTGGTGCCGTAACCATCGCTGCGGTCGGATGATTTCTGCCCAGCTCCTCGCTGGACACGGCCTCGGTGACCCCTCGCTGCTACCGCTGCTGCTGCTGCTGTTGCCACTGCTGCTGCTACTGCCGCTACTGCTGCTACTGCTGCTACCACTGCTGCCGCTGCTGCTACTGCTGCTGCTACTACTACTGCTGCTACCGCTGCTGCTACCGCTGCTGCTACTACTGCTACTACTGCTGCTGCTACTGCTGCTGCTACTACTACTGCTGCTACCGCTGCTGCCGCTGCTGCTGCTGCTACCGTGCTGCTACTACTGCTACTGCTGCTACCGTGCTGCTACTGCCGCTACTGCTGCTACTGCTGCTACCGCTGCTGCCGCTGCTGCTACTGCTGCTGCTACTACTACTGCTGCTACTGCTGCTACCACTGCTGCCGCTGCTGCTACTGCTGCTGCTACTACTACTGCTGCTACTACTGCTACTGCTGCTGCTACTGCTGCTGCTACCGCTGCTGCTGCTGCCGGTATATCGCGCGCCTCTTTAGACGCCGATCAATTGATGCTTCGCTAATGGGACGCAAGAGAAGCCAGGAGATTTTAATGGAACGTGAGCCCCGCCACCACCACCAGCACCACCAGCGCGGCTTGAGGAGGAGGATAAGGAGGGGGTGGGTGGGGTGGAGATTCGCCGCTGAGTGCTTCACGATGGAAGCTCATCACGAATTAATGAGGCGGACACGACTCGGATGAAGCTGTGTGGTGGTGGTGGTGTGGGGTGGTGAGGGTGGGGGAGGCGGTGAGTCGGCGGTTCGGACGATTCGGGGTGGTCGGTGGCGATCGAGGAGAGAGGAGAGAGATCTGTGATTGCTCGTTACGCGGTCACATCCACGCGTGGTCGTGGTGGTGGTGGTCGTGGTGGTTGTTGGTGGTGGTGTTGGCGCTCGCGTTAGATATGGAACAGGTTCGACGTTTCGGTCACTGTGGCAGCAGCGCGCTTCCTGAAGAGAGCAGATGGGGTAGAGAATAAACCATCATCATCATCTCGAGAAAGAAAGAGAGAGAGAGGTGTAAGTGGCCGCAAATGTCCAGCGCCAGCGTCGCGGAGCTCGCCATGAGACGCGGCTGCGCATCGCCACAACCCGCCACGGAGAGCGGCAGCGGCAGCAGCTACACGCTCTTCACCACGCACGACCTGCCCAGCCATCACCACCACCACCAGTATCCCCAACAACAACAACATCAGCACCATCATCATCAGCAGCAGCAGGGCCAGGAGCTGCCCGTGGCGGCTTGGAGCGAGCGCGTGTCCATCAACGTGTCGGGGCTGAGGTTCGAGACGCGTCGCAGCACCTTGGAGCGCTTCCCCCGCACGCTCCTGGGCGACGCCTCTCGCCTCCTGCGATTCTTCGACCCGCTGCGCGACGAGTACTTCTTCGATCGCAACCGCGACAGCTTCGGCGCGATCCTCTTCTACTTCCAGTCGGGCGGCAGCCTCCACCGGCCCTCCGTGGTGCCCCACGGCCTCTTCGTGGAAGAGGTGCGCTTCTACGACCTGGGCGCCGAGGCGCGCGGCCGCCTCTGCGAGGAGGAGCGCTGTTCCCGGGAGGATCCAGACCGGCCGCCGCCGCTGCCGCGCAATCGCCTCCAGCGGCGCGCCTGGCTCCTCTTCGAGCACCCCGAGAGCTCCGTGTGGGCGCGCGGCGTCGCTCTCGTCTCGGTGCTCGCCACGCTCGCCTCCGTGGTGGTCTTCTGCCTCGAGACGGTGCCGCACGGCGAGCGGAAGAGCGGCGACGAGAAGGGGGCGAGGGGCGAGGAGGGGGGCACGGCAGGCGCGTTCGCCGTCGAGGTGGCGTGCATCGCCTGGTTCTGCCTCGAGCTGCTGGTGCGCTTCTGCGCGTGCCCCGTTAAGGCGGCCTTCTTCAAGAACTTCATGAACATCATCGACGTGCTCGCCATCGTACCCTTCCTCACCATGCTCTGCCTGCCCGACGCCGACATGCAGAGCGCGCAGCAGCAGGCGCTGTCCTTCGCCATCCTCCGAATCGTGCGCCTCGTGCGCGTCTTCAGGATCTTCAAGCTGTCGCGACACTCCAGGGGGCTGCGCATCCTCGGGCAGACCCTGAACGCGTCGATGCGCGAGCTCGGCCTGCTCGTCTTCTTCCTCTTCATCGGCGTCGTCCTCTTCTCGAGCGCCGTCTACTACGCAGAGGTGGACGAGCCGCTCACCAACTTCACGAGCATCCCCGTCGCCTTCTGGTGGTCCATCATCACCATGACCACGGTGGGCTACGGCGACATGTACCCCATCACGCTGGGCGGGAAGATCGTGGGCACGCTGTGCGCCATCGCCGGCGTGCTCACGATCGCGCTGCCCGTGCCCGTGATCGTCTCCAACTTCAACAACTTCTACCACCTCGAGATGGACGGCGGCGGCGACTCCACTCGCGCCTGCGCCGACGACTTCGAGCCAAGCGACGCCGACGACTCGGTCGCCACCGCAGGAGGCCCCGGGATCATCTCCTGCCCCACCTCCTCCTCCACCTCCTCCTCCTTCTGCTGCTGCTGCCGCCCGTCTCGCGGGGCGATCAGTACCGGCGACATGACGCCCGGCACCGACGCGCCCCAGACGCCCGAGTCGCCGAGGAAGGAGCCGAAGGAGCGGGAGACGGAGGATGAGAAGGGGTCGACGTTGAAACTCCGCGAGATGGGAGACGCGGCACTGGGCGACGAGGAGGAGGAGGTCGAGGATGAGGAGGAGGAGGAGAAGGAGGAGCGCGCGAGCGAGCGGTGCTTGCACTCTTCCCTGGAGTGGGAGGCGAAGGAGGAGGTCGTGGTGGAGACTGACGTGTGATGGACCTCACGTCTCCCTGCGTCTCCATCTCTCTGTCTCCCTCGCCTCCCTCTCGCTCTCGTGCCTCGCCTTATCTCTCCGTGTCTCTCTCTCCGTGTCTCTCCCTGCGTCTCCATCTCTCTCGCCTCTCTCTCGCCTCCCTCTCGCTCTCGTGCCTCGACTTATCTCTCCGTGTCTCTCTCTCCGTGTCTCTCCCTGCGTCTCCATCTCTCTCGCCTCTCTCTCGCCTCCCTCTCGCTCTCGTGCCTCGACTTATCTCTCCGTGTCTCTCTCTCCGTGTCTCTCTCCGTGTCTCTCTCTCGTGTCTCTCCGTGTCTCTCTCTCGTGTCTCTCTCTCGTGTCTCGCTCTCTGTCTCTCTGTGTGTCTCACTCTTTGTCTCTCTCCGTGTCTCTTCCTGCGTCTCGCTCTCTGTGTTTCTCTCTGTCTCTCTCCGTGTCTCTCTTCGTGTCTCTCTGCGTGTCTCTCACTGTGTCTCGCTCTCTGTCTCTCTCCGTGTCTCTCTCCGTGTCTCTCTCCGTGTCTTTCTCTCGTGTCTCTCTCCGTGTCTCTCTTCGTGTCTCTCTCCGTGTCTCTCACTGTGTCTCGCTCTCTGTCTCTCTCCGTGTATCTCTCCGTGTCTCTCTCTCGTGTCTCTCTCCGTGTCTCTCACTGTGTCTCGCTCTCTGTCTCTCTCCGTGTCTCTCTCCGTGTCTCTCTTCGTGTCTCTCTTCGTGTCTCTCACTGTGTCTCGCTCTCTGTCTCTCTCCGTGTCTCTCTCCGTGTCTCTCACTGTGTCTCGCTCTCTGTCTCTCTCCGTGTGTCTCTCTCCGTGTCTCTCTCCGTGTCTCTCTCCGTGTGTCTCTCTCCGTGTCTCTCTCCGTGTCTGTCTCCGTGTCTCTCTCCGTGTCTCTCTCTCGTGTCTCTCTCCGTGTCTTTCTTCGTGTCTCTCTCCGTGTCTCTCACTGTGTCTCGCTCTCTGTCTCTCTCCGTGTCTCTCTCCGTGTCTCTCTCTCTCGTGTCTCTCTCCGTGTCTCTCTCTCGTGTCTCTCTCTCGTGTCTCTCTCCGTGTCTCTCTCCGTGTCTCTCTCTCGTGTCTCTCTCCGTGTCTCTCTTCGTGTCTCTCTCCGTGTCTCTCACTGTGTCTCGCTCTCTGTCTCTCTCCGTGTCTCTCTCCGTGTCTCTCTCCGTGTCTCTCTCCATGTCTCTCTCATGTCTTTCTCCGTGTCTCTCTCCGTGTCTCTCTCTCGTGTCTCTCTCTATGTCTCTCCCTGTGTCTCATTCATCTTCTCTCTCCCTCTCTCTGGGTTCATGCCCGGCTAGTTGTTACCAATCGCCTGACGAAGCTGGTGGTGGTTATTGTTGTAATCAACCAGCGACACGTCACAGTACTGGAATTGTAAATGTTGTGTGGGTTTCACTCTCCAACACACAAGCGGTTAGTGCTGCGCTAGTAACTCGTCGGCACGTTCTGTTGACTTGCCAAACCCCTTACTAGTTGGCTGTGTCGGGTGGTGGCGAGTTTAACGACACATTTATATATTTACGCGATCTAAACCAACAAAAAACATGTTGATTGTGGATAATTTTGGTGGCGGAAAACCTCCTCCTCCTCCGACGAGGTGTTAAACGGTGCGATTTCTAGTGCACGTCTGTGCACAACATCGGATCCCTCCAGGATACATTCAGATTGTGACTGTGATTCTGTCATCGATTATCGCGTCAATCACTCGACAACGTCACATGTGTCTGTCTGCGTCGGGTGGCGGAGGGCCTTGACGACACGCGTTCGCTCAGACCATTGCGTCGCCTTCAAACCAAACAGCCCGTTATGAACCTAACAGGGTTGTTGTTGTTGTTTTGTTGGGGCTTCATCGTGTAAATAGAAATGTTGTGCCCTTAAACCCGTAACCGCCACCACCACCACCCGACACGGCCAATTAATAAGGAGGTTGTCTCGTAAGCACCAGGTGGGACAATGATTTACGAGTTCCGCACTAACCGCTTGTGTGTTTTGAGTGCAAACTATACATGTTGTGGTGGGTTTCTCTCTCCCAACACGCAACCGGTTAGTGCTGACCTAGTAACTAAACTGGCACTTTGTTTATGTACGTGATAAATCCTGACCAATTGGCTGGTGGGTTGTTATATTTATGCGATCTCACCCAAACGACAACAAAGCCAACTTTGATTGTGCACAACATTAGGTCGCGAAACCCTCCTGCTGCTACTGCTGCTGCTACGTGTTACACCCTACCTATGATGCGCCCCACGTTGGCTTTTCGAAACCCACCGCGTGCTATCAAGTTGAGCGTGAGCTGGGTGCAGTACCGGATTATCCTCGCAGCACAAGTAGCTACTACATATGTAAGGTTAGAGATTTGTCGTATTATCTTGCTCATAGCAAATGACATATGTAGTAGCTACATATGTAGTAGCTACTACATATGTAGTAGCTACTACATATGTAGTAGCTACACATGCTACGGGCCCCGCACTTTCAAGGGCCCCGCGTTAAATGCTTTCAAGCTATCAACTCTGGCTCAGTGAGTCTGCACTTGCTCTATTACTATAGTACTATACCGCCTTCGACTATTACGAACGACCGGGTGTTTAAGGTTAGAGATTTGTCGTATTATCTTGCTTATAGCAAATGACAAAAATACAATAACTGTACTGTGCAAGTTAACTATGTATGTATTTATAACGTGTTTTTTTATTTAGGACCCCTTTATAACAAATGCTTACAGGGCCCGCACTAGCTTCATACACTGGCTGAGTGCTTCTGCCATCCCCCCCGTACAGCCGAATGGGGCACCGTGGGGGTGGTGGTGGTGGTGGTGGAGGTCGTCGTCTTCATAACGCAGCGATGCTCGCAACAACGCAGAATGCACAGATCGCGTCACTCGTCGTCAGCAGCAGCAGCAGCAGCTACGGGCTGTTCACTGGGTGGATGTAGTAATGTAAGAGTGTATCGGCATGGTGCATTGGCATGGTGCATTGGCATGGTGCATTGGCATGGTGCATGGGCGTAGTGTATTGCCATGGTGTATCCCCATGGTGTATTGCCATGGTGTATCCCCATGGTGTTTCGGCGTGGTATATCCCCATGGTGTTTCGGCGTGGTGTATTACGGAGTGTTAATCATCTGGACGCAAAGGCGTGCGCTGTTAAATCACGCCACGCTCGCCAAGCGAGCGCGGTGTTGATGATATCGAGGCCGTCCACAGAGGCGGGGGAGGGGTGGGGGTGCGTGCTGGGTCCGGGGGCAAATCCCACCGTGTGCCGCCCCCCCCTGCCCCCCAAAGCGCACGAGGGGGTCCCGGGGCGGTCGCTCTGATTCGCCGTACCCGAGGGACGATCCCGCGCATTGTGTGATTCTTTTTTTAAACGAACAAAACTGCAGGTGGCGCTGTGACGCCGTGACGCTGTTGCCACGTGACCTCGCGCGGGCGGTCACACAGAGGCCACGTGCTCAAGCGACGCGTGGCCTGCACCGACGAAGCGTCGACGCCATCGCCCGTGACTTATTTTTAAACTGCAAACGATGTATTGTTACTCTTAGGTTCTTTCGGTAAAGTCGCGTAGGTAAAAATAATAATAAATGAAAATAACTCAATTAAATCACACGGTTTCGGAAGCAACACAAGCCTCCGTCATCAGGGGTAACTGCTCCAGTAAAATTTACTTAATTACGCTCCAGTAATTTTACTGGAGCAGTTACACCTGATGAAGGAGGCTTGTGTTGCTTCCGAAACGTCGTGATTTAATGTAGTTATTGTTATTTATTATTATTTTATAATTATTATTATTTTACCTACGTGACTTTACCGAAATAACCTAAGAGTATGAATCATTGCAGTCACGAAAGCTTCAAATCTAGAACTATTGTATTGTTATTTAATTATTTTCCAGGGTACAGAGCCCACTGAGCTATTCACAGGTGAGCCTGGCAACACGTGATGATAGCTCGTCGTCATCGTCGTCAACACACGTGTAACATGTGGAACAGCAGCCAGATGAAACTAAACTATTGATTGATTTTACCAGGTAAGGCCCACTGAGCTATATAGCGCTCTTTCAGAAGCAAATAATCGCTCAACAATCTTAACACTGCCCATAGGCTTAACACTGCTCATAGACTCAACGCTGCCCATAGACTCAAGACTTCCCATAGGCTTAACTCTGCTCATAGACTCAGCACTGCCCATAGACAACATGTTAACTATCTTAAATTACGAGGTGAGATTCGCTGAACCATAGCTCTGTTCAGAGTCCACCTGGCCGCGCATGATGACAGCTCCTCGTCACAGTGGCCGATATCATCATCCGCCGTCACGCGTGGGAATATTTGATAGTAAGGGCCGAATCCTCTGCGGGTGAGTTGGTTCTCAGTGTGGAGGAGGAGGAGAGCAAACCCAGAGGGACCCGAAGAACGCTCCAACGGGGAGAGGGAAACACGCGGATTCCACTCACTCAATCACACCAACACTCACTCACACCAACACTCAGACTAACACTCACACTCACTCACTCACTCTAAACACTCACTCGTATTAAACTCACTCACGGTTTACACATACTAACATTTACTCGCACGAAAACCTCACTAAACTCACTCAGACTAACACTCACTCACACTAACACTTACTTGCATGAACACACACACAGACACACACATAACAACAACCGCCATTCGCCACTAAGTGGCGGTGACGTCACCACGACGCTTGTGCCAGGCCATGTGCACCTTGAGGCCACGTGAAGTGTCGAACGTCCGCTGGCAGGAGGTCACGGGGCAGACCCAGGTGCCACGGGTCGACTGACTGAGATGACCGAGATGACTCACACACACTTACACTCACAATAACACTCACCCACACTAACACGCACACCAACACTCACTAACACTCAGTCACTGGAGAACAGGGGAGAGAACACGTGGTCCCCCACTCACTCACTCACCCACACAACACTCACCCACTCCCACTAACACTCACTCACCCACCATCTCACTCCCACTGTAGAATAGGGGGCGAGAACACGCGGCCAGGGTCTGGGATCGAACCCACGCCTTTCCTGCTGCGTACCAGGCGATGGAGACATCTCCTCGCCATTTGTGAAGGGTTTTTCCACCTGACTGACGCTATTCCGGGAAACGTGTGTGTGTGTTTTCCAACATGATGTAATGTCACCAACTACTTACGGCACTACGTTCGGTTCACGTCTCCGCTGGCCAGCGAAATACAAACGCAGAACCGTGGACATTGAGAATTCGGGGAGAGACAATGCCAGTAAGAGATCGATGCCAATTACCGGTGGTAACCCTTGATGCAGCAAATCTGGCTGTGACGGTCCCACCTGATGACGGAGACTTGTGTTGCCTCCGAAACGTCGTGATTTTTATTTTATTTTTATTAATTTAAATTTATTTTTTTTACCTACGTGACTTTACCGAAAGAGCTAAGAGTAGGGAACCCTCATGCCAACCCAAGTACGCGGGGCCCGAACACTGCAGTGAGATGCTGTTGTTGTTGTCGTGAGCGGACCTTTGCGAGTCGCACGTGGATTGGCATCAACTCATTTCTTGAGAAGTGCTTTTGTGTTGTTATTGTATTGTTGGTCTTTCCTTCCCCTCCCTGAACCTCCGAAGAGCAGGGCTGGCTACGTACGGCGCGAAAGAAGTTCAACATGGACCCCCATGGTGAACTGGACTCCCATGGTGAACTGGACTCCCATGGTGAACTGGACTCCCATGACGAACTGGAAATTACATGGTCAGGGCGCAGCAACCAAATAACAAGAAGAGCCATTTTTTTCGAATTTCAAGAGCCACCACATGGCTACTCCTGAGCCACAGGTTGCAGACCCCCCCCCTGCTATCGACCCCTGCATGCATTACACTGGTCACACTTTTTCTGGCATAAGGTAATTTTGGGGTGCTGATTCCAAATGTGGCATCAGTTTTTGTCCATCACATCAGGTTTTTGAGATATCAAATATTGCATTTTCATATAAACTGCAGAAGAAAAATATTAAATAAATGTGGATATCTACTAAAATGATATTATAAACACACCATCCTAAAATACAGCACCATATTTTAACACTAAAGCAGTCACTGACTCGCAACAACTTGCAATCATAAGTGACGGAGTTAATTTCGGGTAAAATTAATGAAAATGGGGTATGCCGATAGCATAAAAATGAGATGTGATAGAGCACATCTGAGATCAGATTTGTAATCAGCACCCTGAAATTAGTCTAGAACAGCTGCAAAAGTCCAGGCCAGAATATTTTTTTTTGGTTGACCAGTGTTATCAAGAGCAGCGCGTTTGGAGCGTGCCTGGACCCCAAGCGCCGAGCGTCATATAAACCGTTATGCAACGTTGCGTGAAATGTCGTGCTTGTGTTCTCTGTGTGCGTGGTGTTTTTTTTGAAATCGGGAAGTTTCATAACAACTTTACGACCGAGTCGATAATTGTTTCGGATCACTCAGCGCGTGAGTGCACTCGTGAATAGAGAATTACCATAACGAGCATGGAGCCAGACTCATGGCTGTGGGCTCCGTAGTCCAGGCTCCCAATTATGAATTACGCAAATCAATTAATTCCACCTCCAGTCGATCATCCGTTAATGCGTCCCGTTAGTTTGTTATTCACTCATACAGGACGTGAATTCATGTGTGTGTGTGTGCGCGCATTCACTCGCTCGCTAATTGGCCTATCCATTGATTCCGTGGTGGGCCCGTTTCTCGTTAAGTTCACGCACGAGATTCCATCGCCTCGTCCGGTGCCCGCCAGGGATCGTGACCGCAACGTCGACCCCCCCAACCCACCCACGATCGCGCAATCAGCCAAACGAGGGCAGCACTCAGCCCCAATTAGCGCGCAGGGCACGTGAGCGGCGAGACGCACGCACGGAATGGAGACCACGTGACCACGACCAACA
>NC_083846.1:143395-157666 GCF_015708825.2 Lethenteron reissneri
CCCCTCCCTCCCCCCTCCCCTCCCCTCCCCTCCCCCCTCACTCCCTCCCCTCCCCCCCTCCCCCTCCCCTCCCCCCTCCCCCCCCTCCCTCCCCCCCTCCCCTCGCTCCCTCCCTCCCCTCGCTCCCTCCCTCCCCTCCCCTCATTCCCTCCCCTCCCCTCACTCCCTCCCCTCACTCCCTCCCCTCCCTCACTCCAGCCAACACATCCCATGTCATCCACTTTCATCCCCTTCAAACGCACACTATGTCCGTCCATCACCCACTCTCCCCGTCAGCCAAAGATCCCCCGTGTAGCCTCTCATCAGACTGTCGGGGCAAGTTCTGTTAGCAAGCAGCGCCTAGCAAGGCTGGGAACTCGCAAAAGGGGGTGGGTGGCCAGCACCACGCCCGGCCGCCTTTGTCTCCCCAGTGGCGATGTTTTCACACCGCACCAGGTATTAATTTGAGGCTGAGTCGACCTAGGGGAGGCCCAGCACCGGTTCAGATAACCGTCACCGGCGTTGGTGGCCGTGAGCGGGAATCGAACTCGGGTCGCCGGTTCGTGCTCGGCGCGCTCACCGCTGCACCACCGCTCGGTCGCTCTCCTCCCTCCCTCCGTCCGTAACCCCTCGCCGTGCCCCAACAATCGGTCCCCCGTGTGACCTCTCCCCCCCCCGCCCCCCCCCCCCCAGGCGTTTGTGATCTCGACCACGTCGGACTTCATCCCGCGGCTCGTCTACCTGTACATGTACAGCGCGGACGGCTCCATGCGGGGCTTCGTGGACCACACGCTGTCGCACTTCAACGTCAGCGACTTCGCCGAGGGCACCGGGCCGGCCGGCGACGTGGGCACGGGGAGCGACGCGCAGGTCCTCCCTGCAGGTCGGCCGCTCGTCGTCGTCGTCGTCTGTCGTGTTGTCATTGTCGGGTTATCGTCGTTGGGCCCTCGTCGTCGAGTTGAGAGGGTAGCGATGGTGGGGGAAGCCATATTTTCTACGTTATGTTGTCGTTGAATGGTTGGTGATGGGGTGGGTGGGTTGGTTATTGGGCGAGTTGGTTTGAGTAAGTTGGTGGGTGAGTGGGTGGGGTGGGCGGGCGGGCAAGTGGGTGGGTTGGTTTGAGTAAGTTGGTGGACAGGCAAGTGGGGGTGGGCGAGTGGCGAGCGGGTGGGTGGGTTGGTTGAGTAAGTTGGTGGACAGGCAAGTGGGCGAGCGGGCTGGCGAGCGGGTGGGCGGGCAAGTCGCCAACGTCGCCTCTGCGTCTCCCCGCGTGTGACGCCGCTGCTCAGACACGGCTCCGTGTGCATCCCGACCGCAGTACTAACTTGCGGTGTTGTGGTGGCGATTGTGGTGGTGGTGGTGGCTGCCGGCGGGGGCGGTGCAGGTACAAGGACTACCGTGACCCCGCCGGCTCGGAGCGAGCGTACGACACAAACAAGCAGTACTGGGCCGTCATGGCCGCCCGCCTCGCCTTTGTCATCATCTTCCAGGCGAGCAGCTTCCCCGCACCATAGCACCCTCACCACACCCTCACCGCACCCTCCCGCACCCACCCCGCCGCTCCCTCACCGCCGCTCACCACACGCTTGCTTGCTCGCTCAACCGCTCACTCGCAGCACATTCGCTCGCCTGCTCATTCACCCGCTCGCTCATTCACTCGCTCGCCACTCACCCACTCACCCGCTCACTCACCCGCTCGCTCATTCACCCGCTCGCTCATTCACTCGCTCGCCCACTCACTCACTCACCCGCTCATTCACCCGCTCGCTCATTCACTCGCTTGCCCACTCACTCATTCACCCGCTCACTCATTCACTCACCCCTCGCCCACTTACCTACTCACCCGCTCACTCACTCACCCGCTCATTCACCCACCCCTCGACCGCTCGCCTGCTCATTCACCCTCTCGCTCATTCACTCGCTCGTCCACTCACCCGCTCACTCACCCGCTCGCTCATTCACTCACCCGCTCGCCCGCTCACTCACCTGCTCACTCCCCTGCTCGCTCGTCCACTCACTCACTCACCCGCTCGCTCGTTCACTCAATTCATCTGTGACCCACTGCCCGTAACATTCACATCTCGCCTTGGGGGGGGTGGCCCTCTAGCTGCCTAGCATCACCT
The DNA here is from genome assembly GCF_015708825.2 of Lethenteron reissneri. Taxonomy (NCBI): domain Eukaryota; kingdom Metazoa; phylum Chordata; class Hyperoartia; order Petromyzontiformes; family Petromyzontidae; genus Lethenteron; species Lethenteron reissneri. Next base: position 145,498 of record NC_083846.1, read on the forward strand.
TCACCCCAATCCTGCCGTGACCACCCTCCACCCTCTACCCCGTCTCCCACAGAACCTCGTCATGTTCCTGAGCAACGTCCTCGACTGGCTCATCCCGACATCCCCAAGGACATCGCGGACTGCCTGAAGAAGGAGCGGACGCTCATCGTCGCCACCTTCCTCAAGGAGGAGCAGGAGAGATGCAGCTCCTGGGGAACCTGGGCCAGAACAAGGACGGAGGACGCGAGAGGCGAGGTGGAGGAGGAGGAGGTGGGGAGGAGGAGGCGGAGGTGGCGACCCGCTCGAATCGTCCCAGCGGGAACTGGGGGACTCGTCGCGGGAGGGAGCGGAGAGGGCCAGCAACCAGCAGCACAACGGCAGCAGCGTGGGGGCCGGGCGCGAGCGGGCGGAGAGCCCCGCCGGGGGGAGGGCCGGGGGGGGCTCGAGCCGGCGGAAGGGGGGGTGGGGGTCGACGAGCGGGGGGGGCACCGCCCGCAACGCCTCCTGCAGCGCGCAGCACACCGTTGTGTAGGGGCACGCACGGACACACGCTCAGGCACGGACACACGCGCAGGCACGGACACACACGAGTGGGCATGGGCACAGACACGCACGGACACACACCACACGCACGCACGCAGGACACGCACGGGACACGCACACGTGTGTGCGTGCGTGTGATGGGAATCATGCATGTCGGGTGTGTGTGTGCGTGTACTTGGTCTGTGCGTATGTTGTGTGCCTGTCTGCGTGTGTGCGCCTGTGTTTTGACTGCGAGTGGTTGGGAGTGGTGCATATACCACGGAGTTTGTGTGGTGCATACAGGTGGTTGGGTGCGCGGTGCAGTTTGTTAGCGAGCAGATTGCCCGTCGCTTAGAAGCGAGATTCTAGATCCACGTTCTCACAAAGCGGTACCGAGTGTATCGACCACCGAGTCACGATGGGTTTTTCTGGATTTGAACGCTCCACACAACCTGAGGAGTCTGAGAGGCCGAGCCACCGTCACCCGACGCCCGCCACGTGGTTCCCAAAGTAAAAAAGAAACATACGTACCGGCGCGTGCTACAGGCGCGCGCACGTTTGTAAACATGCGTGTGCGTTTCCAACCGAATTTAACATTGACCCAACGTTGGCCCAAACGTTGGTTTCACTTCTGGTTTGTGAAACGTGACGCCGTGGAAGAGGAGGCCAAAGTATACCCCTCCCCCCCCCCCCCCCTAAGAGAGGCCTCTGGTAGGCCCCGTCCAGTGGAGCGATTTTCGTTCTGGTTGTAAACCCGCGCGTTACCCCCACCAGAGACAAAGCAGCTCCCCCGTGTAGCCTTCACCGACTCGTTGGGGCAACGACGACACAGCAGCCGCCATTAGCCACGAAGTGGCGGTGACGTCACAACAACCGCGGTGACGTCACGGCCGCCTCACCCGCCGCCGCACGTGACGTGCCGCCCGACCGATTGTGGTCAATCCCTCGTTGTTCACGCGGCTGGGTGGACAGAGGCGACGCGGTGGCGGTGGGTGGTGTGGTGGGTGGTGGTGGTTGTGGTGGTTGTTGTCGGGGTGGTGCATCACGATGCGTGCGCCATTGCCCCCACCGACGTGCAAATCCGTTCCAGACGGTCGCAGAAGCGCGCGTCTGAAAGCGCCGCGCGAAGCGGTGGCCGTCTTTGTTTCAGTGGTTATCCAAAAGTGTAGTGTGTAGTGTAGGTAGCGGGTAGTGTGTATATAGCGCCGCGCGATACGGCGATCCGCTTTGTTTTCGATAGGCCGAGCTAAAAGCCGCCGCTGCTGCTGCGGCGAGGATGAGGGGAGATGGGTTTATAGCTCCCTTGACGGGGGACGCGTTCAGCAATCATCGTGTGCGCGTGTGGCGCGATTTGTACTTAATGTTTCGCGCGTGTCACGGAGTCCGTTTCAAGTTGACTTACCTGGCTGAGAAGGACTACTCGAGAGAGAGACCCCGGGGTAAGGATTGGTGGAGGTTCTCATTCCTCAAGAGTTGTCACCAAGATCACCAAATTGTCAGGGGGCAGAACAAATGAAATGCGGCAACTGCGATGAAGCGAATTGAAGTCCCGTCGCACGCGTGGGCTGGGTGGGTGGGTCGTTCGGCCACGCGATGTCGAGAGCGGTCCATCGGAGCGCAGTGGCAGTTCTCAACGTTTTGGAAACGTCAAACGGACGTAGCAGGTGACTCGCGCTCACTGGCAAGCAGACACGAGTTACGGGCAATGCTAGTCTCCAGGCAATGCTAGTCTATGGACAATGCTAGTCTCCAGGCAATGCTAGTCTATGGACAATGCTAGTCTCCAGGCAATGCTAGTCTATGGGCAATACCCGTCCATGAGCGAGCCAATGCGAGTCTGTGCTGACGACGGCACGGAGATGTACGTGGTGGGAGGGTGGGTGGGGGTGGGAGGGTGGGTGGGGGTGGGAGGGTGGTGGGGGTGGGGGGTGGGTGGGGTGGGAGGTGGGTGGGGGTGGGAGGGTGGGTGGGGGTGGGTGAGTGGTGGGGGTGGAGGGTGGGTGGGGTGGGAGGATGGGTGGGGGTGGGAGATGGGGGGTGGTGATGGTGGGGTGGGTGATGGGTGGGGGGTGGGAGGGTGGTGTGGGTGGGAGGGTGGTGGGGGTTGGGAGGGTGGGGGGGGTGGGAGGGTGGGTGGGGTGGGAGGATGGGTGGGTGGGAGATGGGGGGGTGGGAGGATGGGTGGGTGGGAGATGTGGTGGGGTGGAGGATGGGTGGGGGTGGGAGGGGTGGGTGGGGGTGGGAGATGGGTGGGTGGGGAGAGGGTGGGTGGGGGTGGGAGGGTGGGTGGGGGTGGGAGGATGGGTGGGGTGGGAGGATGGGTGGGGGGGGGTGATGGGTGGGGTGGTGGATGGGTGGGGGTGGGGGTGGGTGGGGTGGGGTGAGTGGGTGGGGGTGGTGGGAGGTTGGGGGTGGGAGGGTGGGGATGGTGCCGCGTGCGATGCGAGATGGAGGATTTTGTCGTCTCGGGAATGAGCGGACCCAGTGTCGGGATCCTTGGCGGCTTGAGGTTCTAACCCCCTCCCCTCCCACCCTCATCGCCTCGCTCGAGATCTCCCGTCCTGCCAATGTCCCCGTCTCACGCCACCTCGTCTCTGTCTCCCTCCCTCTCCTACAGCGTTTGAATCGGGGGCGAGGAGAGGGGGTGTTGCCTTCTACCCACCCCCCACTCGCCCACTCCTCTAACACTTACCATCACGAGGACCCTTACTGGGGGGAAGGGGGTCGGATTGGGGGGGGGGCACAGCCCCTCCACCCCTCCCCCACACCTACCTCGCACGCACGCACCCCACCCACCCTTGTCTCGCAGCTCAGCAGCAGGGCAAAGGGCTGGCGTCGCCCTCCTGTAACCCCTTCACTGGCTCGCAGGATGTGGCCAGGTGCGGTTTACTGGTGCGGCCTGCAGGTGTTACAGGTGTAGGCTTCAGGTGTACCAGGTGTGGCCAGGTGTGACGTCTGGGTTAACGGATTACAGGTGTAGGCTTCAGGTGTGCTCTCGTGTGTATTACCGGTCTGGACTCATGATGTAGGGCTTTACAGGTGTAGGTGCAGAGGTATGGCCAGGTTGTAATTCCTGGTAAGGAATGTAGCGCTACAGGTACGACCAGGTGTATGCTACGTAGCTGCAGGTGTAGTATACGGTTCCGCGTTATAAGCAGGGCTCCCCGTTTCACGCTATTACTGGAATGCCGATAGCGAGGTCGGCTGGCCGGCTGCCTGGCGAGGAGGTTGATTTGCTACAAGATACTCCGATCCATAACAGCCCTAATTAATTGTGTATCCTATAGCAATCCCATATTGCACGGCTTTGGGACAACGTAAATTGGAGGATGTGGCGCGCGATAATCATCCCCCTGGGGGCGGGGGGAGGGGAGAGAATGTTCCGTACTTCCGAGTTTCAGCCTCGATTATAGCAGTGTGTGCCCAGGTGTGTCCCCAGGTGTCTTCAGGTGTACGCCCCCAGGTGTGTGCCCAGGTGTGCATCCAGGTGACTTCAGGTGTGTGTCCCCAGGTGTCTTCAGGTGTACGCCCCCAGGTTGTGTGTCCCTAGGTGTGTCCCTAGTGTGTCCGCAGATGTGTGTCCCGAGGTGTGTCCCAGGTGTGTGTTCCAGGTGTGCCCTCTAAGCGCATTCGCTGTGCAGATCTCGCTGTTATTCCAGTTTGGCTGATATCTGATTTCCCCCCCCCCCCCCCCCACTTTCCACCAATCCCCCCCCCCCTCCAATCCTGCCCAGCACCCCCGCTTATTAATTTGCATGGACGTGGTTTGGAGTGGGGGAGGCGGGGGGCGGACGGGGGTCGATCAAGGGGAGAGGGGGTGACGGAGCGAGCAGTCCGCTCTACCCCCTACCACGACCCCCCCCCCCCCACTACCACCAGAACCACGACCCCCCCCGCCACTACCACCAGAACCACGACCCCCCCCCACTACCACCAGAACCACGACCCCCCACTACCACCAGAACCACGACCCCCCACTACCACCAAACCACGACCCCCGCCCCCCCCCACTACCACCAGAACCACGACCACCCCAAAGGTTCCTCCAGAGTTCACAGTCGTGGTGGACCCCCCCCCCGCCCCCTGCTGGTCCCTGCCACTTAACTTTGCCCCCCCCACCGCCCCCAAATATCTAAACTCGTCGTTGTCTTTTTGTTTAATTTATGTTGCCAAGCTGCCTTGTCAGTGATTATCACCGTGTGTGTGTTGTGTGCGTGCAAGTGTGTGGTGTGATGGGGTGTATGCATGCTGTGTGGGGGAGCGGTGGTGTAGTGGTTAGCGCTGCGCTACAGAACCTGGCGACCTGGGTACGATTCCCGCTCACGGCCAACACCGGTGACGATTATCGGAACCGGTCCTGGGCCTCTCCTTGACTCGGCCTCAAATGATACTTGGTGCGGTGTGTGTAAACATCGTCACTGGGGAGATAAAAGCGGCCGGGCGTGGTGCTGGCCACCCCCTCGTGTGCCGTTCTGGCCTTCATAGGTGCTCGCGAACAGCACTTGCCCCAACAGTCTGTTGAGGCTATATTTGTGTGCCTGTTTCTGTGTGTGTCTGTGTGTGTCTGTGGTGTGTGTGTGTGTGTCTGTGTGTGTCTGTGTGTGTGTCTGTGTATGTATGTGTGCCTGTGTGTGCCCGTGGCTGTGTGATTCCCGTGTACACACTCTCCCCCAAATCTGCATGCCACCAGCTTCCGTGTGTTCCGTCTGTCTCGTCACAGTCCGCTCGCTTGCCTGCCTGACACACGTGGGACACAGACGCACAAAATATCCCCCGTATAGCATTTTTACAGAACTGTTGGGGCAAGTGCTGTTAGCGAGTAGCACCCAATGAAGGCCAGACAAAGATCCCCCGTATAGCCTTGACAGAACTGCTGGGGCAAGTGCTGTTAGCGAGTAGCACCTAATGAAGGCCAGACAAAGATCCCCGTATAGCCTTGACAGAACTGTTGGGGCAAGTGCTGTTAGCGAGTAGCACCTAATGAAGGCTTGACAAAGGTCATCCGTATAGCCTTGATAGAACTGTTGGGGCAAGTGCTGTTAGCGAGTAGCAGCATCTAATGAAGGGCGGCACGGCACGGCAGGCGAGAGAGGGTGAGTGACCAGCACCACGCCGAAAGGATCAGACACAAAGAGACACACACGAACCAACTCTCAACCTGAAGCCAGTAAGTTGGACCTTGGAACGGCATCGCCTTGCGGTGGGAGGCGGGGAGGAACAAATCTTCCTGAAGACTCGGCCACTCGGAGAGAGCGAGCGAGTGACGCCCACGGCCCAGACGCCCTGTGGCTCCTTGAGAAGATCATTCGACAGCAGGACGAGTAAGGAACGACGCCGGGAGACGCTGAGAGACGCACGGATCGAGGTGAACGCCATCGGCCGGGAAATCTCTCCTCCTCCGCCGTCTCGTGACCTCCCGTCGTCGCCTCCGCACAGCCACCTTGAAACTGGCGATTGACAATTACGACCTTTAAATTAATGATTGCGATGGTTCATTATGATGATGATTTCGGGACTGTCACGATGAGCCGGAATAATGATGATGGTGATCATGCTTTGGTGGGTGATGATGGCCTTTTGCACATGAAGAAATCGTGCAGATCATTGTTTGCTTACTGATGATGATGGCAGGGATGATGCTCATCGTGATGATGGTGATGGCAGGGATGATGATGACAGAAATGATGCCTAATCATGATGATGATTGCAGGGGGATGATGCTCATCATGATGATGGCTGGTAAGGGTGGTGGTCATAGACCTATTAGTGGATTTATCGATTGAAAAAATATATAAATATTTTAAAAAAAAATCCACCGCAAAGTGACGCTTACTAATTAAAGACAAACTTTACTGCAAAGATTATATAGACGATGATGATGATGGTGGTCGTGGTGATAACGATGACTGTTTGAACTTTCAAACTCAGCTGTATTTTAATGGCCACACCTAAAATTGATGCTTTATTGTTGTACTGTACTTTTCGTTGTTGTCTGGTCCCGTTGGGATCGGTTTTGATTCTCACCGGACGGAGTTCGTGATGCGAATAACATCCACGTGCCTTCTCTCAGCGATCACCCTCCTCCTCATCCTTCCTCACCCTTATCGATCCTCCATTCTCCTCCATTCTCCTCCACCCTCCTCTCTCTCTGCCACCTCCTCCACCTTATCTTCCTCTTCTACCCCCCCCCCCAATCTCATCCAATAATAACCCCAACCTCGAACTCCTAATACTCTACCCCTTACAATCATTATCACCCTAAACCCAAGCTACAGCCCTAAGTCCTAACCATGAACCTTAACCCCTATAACTTAACCCCTATAACCCTCGAACCAAATCTCCGACCCCCCTTCAACCTCACGGGCATACCCCTAACACCCCGAGCGCTAACTCCCAGACTACACCCAGACTACACCCAGACTACACGTGAAACCAAACCCGCAACCCTACACCGTGAACCCGACTCCCCAAGCACCCCTAGATTTGAAGCTTTCGTGACTGCAAGGATTTATATTCTTAGGTTTTTTCGGTAAAGTCACGTAGGTAAAACATTTAAATTAATAAAAGTAAAATAAAAATAACGACGTTTCGGCAGCTTGTGTTGCCTCCGAAACGTCGTGATTTTTATTTTATTTTACTTTTATTAATTTAAATTTTTACCTACGTGACTTTTACCGAAAAAAACCTAAGAATATGACTCCCCAAGGACCCCAAGCAGCGACAGCTCCAATCCGACCCCTCCACCGTGAACTCAGAGGCGGCTCCCGTCCCCCCGCGATCCGTGACGTCACTCGCAATCACGCTAGACCCCGCCCACTCGCCGCCGGAGTGAGTGGCCCCCGTCTGTATCCCTCCGCGCCCCTCACCACGGCTGTACCCCTCCGCGCACGCGGATGAATGCCCCCCTCGCCACGTGGCTGCCACACGAGTTGAATGTCCCGCACCCCCTCTTTGTTCTCTCTGTCCTTCAGTTACCCGTCTGTCTGTCTCTCTGTCTTCTTGTCTCTCCACGCCCGTTACGTGTGCGCACACACGCGCGCGTGACTAACAGTGTATTTGTTATTCCGATTTATTATCAATAATGTTGTGTAATCCGTAATGTATATATTTCACTTTAAACTAAAAAAAACACATTTAAGATTTAAAAAAGTTGTTTTGATAATACATACTAAAAAGAAACTCCTTACTCTTGTGTCCATGTGGTTACTACACGGGTGGTAGTGGTGGTGGGGTCATGGGTGGCTGGAGGCGTCAAGATCGGCCTCTGTGGAGGAGGAGGAGGCTCGTGAAGGACGCTACTGGGCAGTTGGAGGCAGTCGCCCTCCAGCAACAACGGAGGGCGGAGGAGCGACGCTCACAACAACGAGCGGAGCGCCGGGCGGCTTAAACACAGCGAGTTGGCACAGTAGGGGGCACAGCTGGTGCATCGGCCAGCAATCTCAGTCGGTCAACCCGTGGCACCTGCTGGGTCTGTCCCGTGACCTCCTGCCAGCGACCCTTCGATACTTCACGTGGCCTCAAAGTGCACCTGGCCTGGCACAGGCATCGTGGTGACGTCACCATCACGCAGTGGCGAATGGCGCTGCGGATTGGTGTTGGGCTGGGGGTCAAGTGGGGCTGGGGGTCAAGTGGGGCTGGGCAGCGGTCCGGACCGGACGTGCGTCTCCACCAACTACACCGTGGGCGTGACGCGGGCTCGGGTCTGGTTCGCTAGTGTGGTTGGGGTGAGGGTTAGTGTGGTTGGGGTGAGGGTTGCTGTGGTTGGGGTGAGGGTTGCTGTGGTTGGGGTGAGGGTTAGTGTGGTTGGGGTGAGGGTTAGTGTGGTTGGGGTGAGGGTTAGTGTGGTTGGGGTGAGGGTTAGTGTGGTTGGGGTGAGGGTTGCTGTGGTTGGGGTGAGGGTTGCTGTGGTTGGGGTGAGGGTTAGTGTGGTTGGGGTGAGGGTTAGTGTGGTTGGGGTGAGGGTTAGTGTGGTTGGGGTGAGGGTTAGTGTGGTTGGGGTGAGGGTTAGTGTGGTTGGGGTGAGGGTTAGTGTGGTTGGGGTGAGGGTTGCTGTGGTTGGGGTGGGGTTGCTGTGGTTGGGGTGAGGGTTAGTGTGGTTGGGGTGAGGGTTAGTGTGGTTGGGGTGAGGGTTAGTGTGGTTGGGGTGAGGGTTAGTGTGGTTGGGGTGAGGGTTAGTGTGGTTGGGGTGAGGGTTAGTGTGGTTGGGGTTAGTGTGGTTGGCTAGTGTGGTTGGGGTGAGGGTTAGTGTGGTTGGGGTTAGTGTGGTTGGGGTGAGGGTTAGTGTGGGGGGTTAGTGTGGTTGGCTAGTGTGGTTGGGGTGAGGGTTAGTGTGGTTGGGGTTAGTGTGGTTGGGGTTGGGGTTAGTGTGGTTGGGGTTGGGGTTGCTGTGGTTGGGGTTAGTGTGGTTGGGGTGAGGGTTAGTGTGGTTGGGGTTAGTGTGGTTGGGGTGAGGGTTGCTGTGGTTGGGGTTAGTGTGTTGGGGTTAGTGTAGTTGGCTAGTGTGGTTGGGGTGAGGGTTGCTGTGGTTGGGGTTAGTGTGGTTGGAGTGAGGGCTAGTGTGGTTGGGGTTGGGGTTAGTGTGGTTGGGGTTAGTGTCTGGCTGTAGTGTGGTTGGGGCTAGTGTCTGGCTGGCTAGTGTGGTTGGGTTAGTGTTGGTCGTGGTCACGTGGTCTCCATTCCGTGCGTGCGTCTCGCCGCTCACGTGCCCTGCGCGCTAATTGGGGGGCTGAGTGCTGCCCTCGTTTGGCTGATTGCGCGATCGTGGGGGGGTTGGGGGGGGTCGACGTTGCGGTCACGATCCCTGGCGGGCACCGGACGAGGCGATGGAATCTCGTGCGTGAACTTAACGAGAAACGGGCCCACCACGGAATCAATGGATAGGCCAATTAGCGAGCGAGTGAATGCGCGCACACACACACACATGAATTCACGTCCTGTATGAGTGAATAACAAACTAACGGGACGCATTAACGGATGATCGACTGGAGGTGGAATTAATTGATTTGCGTAATTCATAATTGGGAGCCTGGACTACGGAGCCCACAGCCATGAGTCTGGCTCCATGCTCGTTATGGTAATTCTCTATTCACGAGTGCACTCACGCGCTGAGTGATCCGAAACAATTATCGACTCGGTCGTAAAGTTGTTATGAAACTTCCCGATTTCAAAAAAAACACCACGCACACAGAACACAAGCACGACATTTCACGCAACGTTGCATAACGGTTTATATGACGCTCGGCGCTTGGGGTCCAGGCACGCTCCAAACGCGCTGCTCTTGATAACACTGGTCAACCAAAAAAAAATATTCTGGCCTGGACTTTTGCAGCTGTTCTAGACTAATTTCAGGGTGCTGATTACAAATCTGATCTCAGATGTGCTCTATCACATCTCATTTTTGCTATCGGCATACCCCATTTTCATTAATTTTACCCGAAATTAACTCCGTCACTTATGATTGCAAGTTGTTGCGAGTCAGTGACTGCTTTAGTGTTAAAATATGGTGCTGTATTTTTAGGATGGTGTGTTTATAATATCATTTTATGTAGATATCCACATTTATTTAATATTTTTCTTCTGCAGTTTATATTGAAAATGCAATATTTGATATCTCAAAACCTGATGTGATGGACAAAAACTGATGCCACATTTGGAATCAGCACCCCAAAATTACCTTATGCCAGAAAAAGTGTGACCAGTGTAATGCATGCAGGGGTCGATAGCAGGGGGGGGTCTGCAACCTGTGGCTCAGGAGTAGCCATGTGTGGCTCTTGAAATTCGAAAAAAATGGCTCTTCTTGTTATTTTGGTTGCTGCGCCCTGACCATGTAATTTCCAGTTCGTCATGGGAGTCCAGTTCACCATGGGAGTCCAGTTCACCATGGGAGTCCAGTTCACCATGGGGGTCCATGTTGAACTTCTTTCGCGCCGTACGTAGCCAGCCCTGCTCTTCGGAGGTTCAGGGAGGGGAAGGAAAGACCAACAATACAATAAACAACACAAAAGCACTTCTCAAGAATGATTGATGCCAATCCACGTGCGACTCGCAAAGGTCCGCTCACACAACAACAACAGCCATCATCTCACTGCAGTGTTCGGGCCCCGCGTACTTGGGTTGGCATGAAGGTTCCCTACTCTTAGCTCTTTCGGTAAAGTCACGTAGGTAAAAAAAATTAAATTAATAAAAATAAAAAAAAATCACGACGTTTCGGAGGCAACACAAGTCTCCGTCATCAGGTGGGACCGTCACAGCCAGATTTGCTGCATCAAGGGTTACCACCGGTAATTGGCATCGATCTCTTACTGGCATTGTCTCTCCCCGAATTCTCAATGTCCACGGTTCTGCGTTTGTATTTCGCTGGCCATCGGAGACGTGAACCGAACGTAGTGCCGTAAGTAGTTGGTGACATTACATCATGTTGGAAACCACACACACGTTTCCCGGAATAGCGTCAGTCAGGTGGAAAACCCTTCACAAATGGCGAGGAGATGTCTCCATCGCCTGTACGCAGCAGGAAAGGCGTGGGTTCGATCCCAGACCCTGGCCGCGTGTTCTCGCCCCCTATTCTACAGTGGGAGTGAGATGGTGGGTGAGTGAGTGTTAGTGGGAGTGGGTGAGTGTTGGTGTGGTGAGTGAGTGAGTGGGGGACCACGTGTTCTCTCCCCTGTTCTCCAGTGACTGAGTGTTAGTGAGTGTTGGTGTGCGTGTTAGTGTGGGTGAGTGTTATTGTGAGTGTAAGTGTGTGTGAGTCATCTCGGTCATCTCAGTCAGTCGACCCGTGGCACCTGGGTCTGCCCCGTGACCTCCTGCCAGCGGACGTTCGACACTTCACGTGGCCTCAAGGTGCACATGGCCTGGCACAAGCGTCGTGGTGACGTCACCGCCACTTAGTGGCGAATGGCGGTTGTTGTTATGTGTGTCTGTGTGTGTGTGGTTCATGCAAGTAAGTGTTAGTGTGAGTGAGTGTTAGTCTGAGTGAGTTTAGTGAGGTTTCGTGCGAGTAAATGTTAGTATGTGTAACCGTGAGTGAGTTTAATACGAGTGAGTGTTAGAGTGAGTGAGTGAGTGTGAGTGTTAGTCTGAGTGTTGGTGTGAGTGAGTGTTGGTGTGATTGAGTGAGTGGAATCCGCGTGTTCCCTCTCCCCGTGGAGCGTTCTTCGGGTCCCTCTGGGTTTGCTCTCCTCCTCCTCCACACTGAGAACCAACTCACCCGCAGAGGATTCGGCCCTTACTATCAAATATTCCCACGCGTGACGGCGATGATGATATCGGCCACTGTGACGAGGAGCTGTCATCATGCGCGGCCAGGTGGACTCTGAACAGAGCTATGGTTCAGCGAATCTCACCTCGTAATTTAAGATAGTTAACATGTTGTCTATGGGCAGTGCTGAGTCTATGAGCAGTGTTAAGCCTATGGGAAGTCTTGAGTCTATGGGCAGTGTTGAGTCTATGAGCAGTGTTAAGCCTATGGCAGTGTTAAGATTGTTGAGCGATTATTTGCTTCTGAAAGAGCGCTATATAGCTCAGTGGGCCTTACCTGGTAAAATCAATCAATAGTTTAGTTTCATCTGGCTGCTGTTCCACATGTTACACGTGTGTTGACGACGATGACGACGAGCTATCATCACGTGTTGCCAGGCTCACCTGTGAATAGCTCAGTGGGCTCTGT